>NW_027101428.1:0-39845 GCF_035046505.1 Tiliqua scincoides | reverse complement strand
GATTTTGTCTGTGTTGGAGTTTAGGCCTGTGGGGTTATTTGATCCTGTTTCGTGGAGGAAAAGGAGGTGAAGTATAGAGGTTCCCATGATAATAAATGGCAGAATAAAATGGAATGAAAAGAATCGGGTGAGTGTTGCGTTGTCTACTGAGAACCCTCCCCAGATTCATTCTACCAAGGTTGTTCCGATATAGGGAATTGCTGAAAGAAGGTTAGTAATGACGGTGGCCCCTCAAAAAGATATCTGGCCCCATGGAAGTACGTAGCCCACAAAGGCTGTTGCCATTACAAGGAGAAGAAGAACGACCCCAATGTTTCAGGTTTCTTTGTATATGTAAGAGCCGTAGTATAAGCCCCGTCCGATATGGAGGTAAATGCAAATAAAGAATATGGAGGCCCCATTGGCGTGCAGGTTTCGGATTAGCCACCCGTATTGTACGTCTCGACAAATGTGTGCGATTGATGAAAATGCTGAAGAGATGTCTGCTGTGTAGTGTATAGCAAGGAATAGGCCAGTTAGGACTTGTGCGATTAGACAAAATCCAAGTAGTGAGCCAAAATTTCATCATGCTGAGATATTTGATGGGGTGGGGAGGTCAATGAATGTGTTGTTTACAATCTTTAGGATTGGGTGAGTTTTTCGTAGGTTGTGGGTCATTAGTTTTTGTAGTTGAATACAACAGTGGTTTTTCGTGCCGCAGGTCTTGGTTAAAGTCCAGGCAAAAATTATGGTTTATTTTATTTTTTTATTATCTTTTTGTTTATTGGGGGGGTTGGTGGCTGTTGCCTCAAACCCATCCCCGCTTTATGGTGCGGTTGGGTTGGTGGTTGCTGCTGCCGTTGGGTGTGGTGTGTTGGTTTGATTGGGTAGTTCTTTTGTTTCTTTGGTCTTATTTTTGATTTATTTAGGGGGAATGTTGGTGGTATTTGCTTATTCTGTAGCGTTGGCGGCTGAGCCCTACCCTGAGACATGGGGGAGCTGGTCTGTTGGGTTGTATGTTGGGGGGTATTTTGTTTTGGTGACGGTGTTGTTTGTGGTATTTGGTGGGGGGTGGGTGGTGGAGGGGTTTGGAGTTGTTGGGGTTGATTGTGTAGGGTTACATTTTGTTCGTGCGGACTTTAGTGGGGTGTCTTTGTTATATTCATGGGGGGGTGGCTGTTTATTAATTTCCGGGTGAGGCTTATTGCTGGCTTTATTTGTTGCGTTAGAGCTGTCACGTGGGTTGGCGCGGGGGGCTTTGCGGGTAATTAGATTAAAATAAAAATGAGCACCGAGGTCATAAATAGGACAAATATGATTAAGTAGGCTTTAATAAGACCTTTGTTGGCAGTAGAAATGCTGTTGACCATGGGGGTGTTGGTTATTGTTAGTATTTTTGGACCAATTTTTTCATACCATAGTTGGTCGTTTAGGTGTGAGGCAAGGTTTTGTCCTTGTATGAGTGAAATGTTTGGGTGGGTTCGGTGAATGATTATGTTGAAGAATCCTAGTTGGTTTGAGAAGTTGTTTAACTTATTATGTTTTGGAGTCAAGAGTGTTGTTGTTTGGGTGGCTAGTTCTAAAGCATATAAAAGGCCTAAGATTGTTACGAGTAATGCGGACAGTTTTATGTTTGTTGATATGGTTAATGCTGTTGTTTTGATTGGAAGAACAGAGGAGATAAGGAGTAAGCCAGTTAAAATGCTTCCTGTTGCGAGGCGAACAAGGGGGTTGGTTAGGGTTTTATTGTTTTCGGAAATGATGACAAGAGTGTTCCCTCGGGAGGTGTTTATTTGTACGTAGAAGATTAGTCGTAGGCTGTAGGCGGCCGTTAGGGCCGTTGCTGTGAGAGTTAGTATTAGGGCTCAGGCGTTAAGGTAGGAGGTATTTATTGTTTCGATGATGGTGTCTTTTGAGAAAAAGCCGGATAGAAAGGGGGTTCCTATTAGGGCAAGGCTGCCGATGGTTAGGCAGGAGGTGGTAACGGGTATTGCTTTGTTAATGCCTCCTATCTTTCGGATGTCCTGTTCGTCTGATAAATTATGAATGATCGACCCAGAACAGAGGAATAACATGGCTTTAAAGAATGCGTGGGTTGAAATATGAAAGAAGGCTAGTTGTGGTTGGTTTAATCCTACGGTGACCATTATCAACCCAAGCTGGCTTGAGGTTGAGAAGGCGATGATTTTTTTAATATCGTTTTGTGTGAGGGCACAAATTGCTGTGAATAAGGTTGTTATTGCACCTAGACAAAGGCAGGTGGATAGGGCTGTTGTGTTTGTTTCTAATAGGGGGTGGAGGCGAATTAGTAGGAATACACCTGCCACAACCATTGTGCTGGAGTGGAGTAAGGCAGAGACGGGAGTAGGACCTTCTATGGCTGCTGGTAATCATGGGTGAAGGCCAAATTGGGCAGACTTTCCTGCGGCAGCTAAGATTAAACCCAAGAGGGGGACAAGGGTGACTGAGTTTGGGTTAGTAAATAGTTGATGAAATTCTCAGGTGGTTGTGTTTATAGCAAGTCAGGCTATTGTTAGGATAAGGCCAATATCCCCAACTCGGTTATAAATGACTGCCTGTAGGGCGGATGAGTTTGCGTCGGAACGTGAGAATCATCACCCGATTAATAGAAAGGATATAATTCCAACCCCCTCCCACCCAATAAAAAGCTGGAAGATATTATTTGCGGTAACAAGAATTAATATAGCTAGTAAGAATAGGAGAAGATACTTAAAAAATCGGTTGATAAAGGGGTCTGAGGTCATATATCATGCGGCAAACTCCAAGATGGATCATGTGACAAAGAGTGCGATGGGTAAAAATGTAATTGCGTAGGTGTCTAGCATGAAGCTAATGTTGATGCTAAAATTAGAGATGTTGATTCAGTGGATGTTTGTAGTTGTGAATTCTAGTCCATAGTTAATGAAGATAAACAGGGGGATTATGCTGGTAAAAAATGCTGTTTGCACAGCTACCTTTACATGGGAGAGGTGTCATTGGTTTTGTAGAGGGTATAGGGTTATTGTGATGGGAATTATTAGGAATAGAAAGGTAGCGGCTATGGTGGTGTGGGGGATGTTGTGCATGTACTTTTACTTGGAATTGCACCAAGAATTTTGGCTCCTAAGACCAATGGATTAAACTCTGATCCTTTAAAAGTGAGGAGTCTGGGGGGTTAATCCCAGGACGCAGAGTTAGCAGTTCTTTGTATACAATACCCCTCGGTCATTAAGAAGGTTTGAACTTCTATTTTTAGATCCACATTCTAATGTTTTTGTTAAACTATGACAACAAGGAAGGGGGCCTATGATTAGTTCGGGTTTTATTATAAGTATAAGTATCGGGAGGATGTGTAGGACCAGTAGCAGGTGTTCTCGGGTGTATGTCGGGTTTGTTTGGATAGCGTGTTGTGGGAGCTTTCCTCGTTGGGTTGTTAAAAATATATGAAGTGAGTAGGTGGCTGTTAAGAGAGTGCCTACTCCTGTTATGAGGATTGTTAGGGGGGACCAGTTGAATAATGATGTTATGATTAGAAGTTCGCCTGTGAGATTAATTGTGGGGGGGAGGGCCATATTTATTAAGTTAGCTATAAGCCACCAGGATATTGTTAGAGGAAGAATAAGTTGCAGGCCGCGGGCTAGAAGGAGTGTTCGGCTATGGGTGCGTTCATAGTTTGTGTTTGCTAGACAAAATAGTATTGATGAGGTAAGGCCGTGGGCAATTATCAGTAAAATTGCTCCTGTTAGGCTTCATGGGGTTTGAATCAAAGCGGCTGCAATTACGAGGCCTATGTGGCTTACTGATGAGTAAGCGATTAAAGATTTTAAGTCAGTTTGTCGTAGGCAGATTGAGCTGGTTATGATGATGCCTCAAATGGCTAGAATAATAAAGGGGTAGTATAGTTTTGTTGAGAGTGGGTTTAGTAGGGGGGTGATTCGAATGATACCGTAGCCTCCGAGTTTCAGTAAAATTGCAGCCAGAACCATTGAGCCAGCGATAGGGGCTTCCACATGGGCTTTTGGGAGTCAGAGGTGGAGGCCATATAAAGGCATTTTCACTAGGAAGGCGATTAAGCAGGCAAGTCATAGTATGTTATTTGTTCATGAGTGGGGGGTTTCTGGTTGAATTAGGTTTATTATTACTATTGAAATGTTGGAGTATTTAGTGTTTAAAAATAGAATAGCAACTAATAGGGGGAGAGATCCAGCAAGTGTGTAAAATAGAAAGTATGTCCCTGCGGAAAGTCGCTCGGCTTGGTTTCCCCATCGTGTAATAACAATGAGGGTGGGAATTAATGTTGTTTCGAATATAATGTAAAATAGGGTGAATTCGGTTGCGGAGAATGTTAATAATAGGGCAACTTGTAGGGTTGTAATGACTACTAAAAAGTTTCGTTTTCGAGCAAGAGGTTCGTGTTGGAGGTGGTTTTGGCTAGCTAGGGCTATTAGTGGGAGAAGTCAGCAGGAAAGGATTATTAATGGGGCGGAAATTGAGTCAATGTTTAGGTAGGAAGAGGAGAATATTATGCTAGGGTTTAGAGGATACTTAAATCAGACTAGACTTATTAGTGCAAGTAGTATTGAGTAGGAGGTGTATATTGTGAAAAGGATGTTTTGTTTTGATAGAAGGGCTGTTGGAATTAATATAAGGGTAGGTAAAAGAATTTTTAGCATTGTAAGAGGTTTAGGTTTTTAAGATGGTCCGAGCCATGTGTTCGAGAGGTTGCCACTAATAAGGCGAGGCCAGTTCCTGCTTCACAGGCAGAAAAAGCAAGGAGGAGAATGGGAGAAATGTTTGTGGAGGGGAGTTGTAGTGTAGATGAGAATGCTGTAAGTGCTATAAAGAGGGCTAATATTATGGCTTCGATACAGAGTAGTGCGGAAACTAAGTGTGTTCGGTGTAGGGCCAACCCTAAAATTCCGAGTACGAAGGCAGAGGAAAAGGTAAAATATGTTGTCATATGGCAGTCCAGGGTTAAAACCTGGGGCTACTAAGTCGAAATTAGTTGTTTTATTTATACTAACTGCCTACTCTGCCCACTCTAGCCCCCCTGCTAATCATTCGTAAATTAAGCCTAGTGTTAGAAGAATAATGATTGCGGATATTCAGATTAAAGTGGTTGTTGGTTGTATAAGGTTTATGGCTCATGGGATCGGAAGGAGTAGCGCAATTTCTAGGTCGAATAGAAGAAATAGGATTGCAACTAGGAAGAATCGAAGCGAGAATGGTAGACGGGCGGTTCCTAATGGGTCGAAGCCGCATTCATATGGGGAGAGTTTTTCTGTGTCTGGTGATATTTGTGGTAATCAAAAGCTAATAGTAATTAAGATAACTATAAGGGTTGTTGTAATTAAGAATATGGTTGTTATATTCATTACTCTTTCTTAAGGTTTTATTAAGGCTTAGTGATTGGAAATCACTTGTACTGGTTGATACTAAAAGAGCAAGAGCCTCATCAGTAAATTGAGATGTAAAGGAACAGTCATACAACGTCTACGAAATGTCAGTATCATGCGGCGGCTTCAAATCCGAAGTGGTGGTTTGTTGTGAAGTGATATATGATCTGTCGTAGTAAGCAAACAATTAAAAAAGTTGATCCAATAATTACGTGGAGGCCATGGAAGCCTGTTGCCACAAAGAATGTTGACCCGTAAACGCTATCTGAAATAGCGAAAGGGGCTTCATAGTATTCTATGGCTTGGAGGGCGGTGAAGTAAAGGCCCAAGGCAATGGTTAGTGTAAGGGCTTGAATTGCTTCTTTTCGATTATTTTCTATAATAGAATGGTGGGCTCATGTTACGGTAACACCAGAGGCTAGGAGTACAGCTGTGTTTAGAAGGGGTACTTCAAATGGGTTTAATGGGTGAATTCCGCTAGGGGGTCAACAGCCCCCAAGCTCCGGGGTTGGGGCCAGGCTTGAGTGGTAGAAAGCTCAGAAAAAGCCGATAAAAAAGAAGACCTCTGATGTAATAAAAAGGATTATCCCGTATCGGAGGCCTTTTTGTACAGGGACCGTGTGGTGGCCTTGAAAGGTTCCCTCACGGGTGATATCTCGCCACCATTGTAGTATTGTTAGAAGGAGGATAATTAGGCCGATATTCATTAATAGTATATTGTTGAAGTGAAATCAGACGGCGAGTCCGGATGTTATAAGTAAGGCAGCGATTGCGCCTGTTAGGGGCCAGGGGCTTTGGTCTACTATATGATAGGCATGTGCTTGGTGGATCATTAAGTATTTTCTTGTAGGTATAGGCTTAATAGTAAAGTGAAGACGTAGGCTTGAATAATTGCTACTGCGACCTCTAGAATAGTTAAAAGTAAGAGGACAATAAAGGTTAGTGTTGCGGTTGCAGTTATTATGGGTAGTATTACAAATACGGCGGTAGAAATAAGTTGGATTAGCAGGTGACCTGCTGTTAAGTTGGCTGTTAGTCGAACGCCTAGTGCAAGAGGGCGAATGAGTAGGCTAATTGTTTCGATAATAATGAGAACAGGTACGAGAGGGGTTGGGGTGCCTTCTGGTAGAAGGTGGCCTAATGAAAGGGTTGGTTGATTGCGTAAGCCAATTAATACAGTTGCTAGTCATAAGGGTACTGCTAAACCTATATTTATTGATAGCTGGGTAGTTGGGGTGAATGTATAAGGGAAAAGTCCTAGCAAATTGAATAGGAGAAGGAATAATATAAGTGAGGTTAAGAGTGCGGCTCATTTGTGGCCTGGTTTGTTTAGGGGTAATATAAGTTGTTTTACAAATATAAAGATTGCTCATGTTTGTACCGTTTCTAGCCGATTTAAGATAAGTCGGCTTGTTTTTGTAAAAATTAGGGTTGGTGGCAGGATTATTGCTAGGGTGATAAGGGGGATTCCAAGGAGTTGTGGGCTTAAAAATTGGTCGAAGAAGCTTAAATTCATGGTCAGTTTCAAGGTGAGGCTTTAGGTGTGGGGGTGTTTTGGATTGGGAGATTTTGAGAGGTTATTATTAAAGTTTTGGTTTGGAGAATTGTTAATAAGATTGTTCATGAAAGTAGGAGGATTATTAATCAGGGGGCAGGGTTTAATTGAGGCATATCACTAAGGGGGCAGGTGTTGTCTCCTTCTTTAGCTTAAAAGGCTAACGCTGATAAAAGCTTCTTAGTGATGCAGTGAGTATTGTTGTGGTTCAGTCTTCAAAGTGTTTTAGTGGAATTGCTTCTACTACAATGGGCATGAAGCTGTGGTTAGATCCGCAGATTTCTGAGCATTGTCCATAGAACAAGCCTGGGTGAGAAGTGATAAAGGTTGTTTGATTTAGTCGTCCGGGAATGGCATCTGTTTTAATGCCGAGGGCGGGTACGGCCCATGAGTGCAGGACATCTTCTGCGGAGATTAGTATGCGAATTGGGGATTCTATTGGAACTACTATTCGGTGATCTACTTCTAATAGACGGAGGTGTCCTTGAGGGAGGTCTTGTGAGGGAATTATGTAAGAGTCAAATGCGAGATCTTGATAGTCTGTGTACTCATAGCTCCAATATCATTGGTGGCCGAGAGCTTTAACAGTTAGGTGTGGGTTGTTGATTTCATCTATGAGGTAGAGAATGCGAAGGGAAGGGAGGGCAATTAAGATTAAAATGATTGCAGGAAGAATTGTTCAGATTATTTCTACTTCTTGGGCGTCTATGGTATTTGTGTGTGTTAGCTTTGTTGTTATTATTAAAGAAATAATGTATAATACTAAAGCACTAATTAAGAAGACAATTATAATGGCGTGGTCATGAAAATGTAAGAGCTCTTCTATAATGGGAGATGCTGCGTCTTGAAATCCGAGTTGAGCGGGGTGTGCCATCATGAGGCCCATAGGGGCTAACCTATAACTTAGCTCTGACAGGGCTACATAATAAATTTACTAGGGTCTCATGAGAAAGAAGCATCTTGGCTATGTGATTGGCTTGAAACCAGTAGAAGGCGGTTCGATTCCTCCCTTTCTTGAGTTTGTTTGTACATATGTTGGTTCTTCGTAAGTGTGATAAGGGGGTGGGCAGCCGTGAAGTCATTCTAGGTTTGTGTTTGTTAGTTCTAGGGCGAAAACTTCTCGTTTAGCTGCGAATGCTTCTCAAATGATAAACATTATTATGATTACGGCTACTAGAGAAATTAGTGAGCCAATTGATGATAAAGTATTTCAGATGGTATATGCGTCAGGATAGTCGGAGTAACGGCGGGGCATTCCTGATAGCCCAAGGAAGTGTTGAGGGAAGAAGGTCAGATTAACCCCGGCAAATATGACACCAAATTGGACTTTTGTTCAAGTTTGATGAAGTGTATAGCCTGAAAATAGGGGAAATCAATGTACAAAGCCTCCTATGATTGCAAATACGGCACCTATGGATAATACATAGTGGAAATGAGCTACGACGTAATATGTGTCATGAAGAACAATGTCTAAGGATGAGTTGGCAAGTACAATGCCTGTTAGGCCTCCCACAGTAAATAGGAAAATGAAGCCCAGGGCCCAGAGTATGGCAGCATCTCATTTGATTATGCCCCCATGTAAAGTTGCGAGCCAGCTAAATACCTTTACACCTGTTGGAATTGCGATGATTATTGTGGCGGAAGTGAAATATGCTCGGGTATCGACATCCATTCCAACGGTAAATATGTGGTGGGCTCATACGATAAAGCCTAAGAAGCCGATAGATATTATGGCTCATACTATACCCATGTAGCCGAAAGGTTCTTTTTTTCCAGCATAATAGGTTACAATGTGTGAGATTATTCCAAAGCCAGGAAGAATCAAAATGTAGACTTCTGGGTGACCAAAGAACCAAAACAGATGTTGGTATAAAATTGGGTCCCCCCCACCTGCAGGATCGAAGAAAGATGTGTTTAAATTTCGGTCTGTTAGTAGTATTGTGATACCGGCGGCAAGGACGGGTAGTGATAGTAAAAGTAGAACTGCCGTGATTATTACTGATCATACGAATAGAGGGGTTTGGTATTGGGTTATGGAGGGTGGTTTTATGTTGATGCAGGTAGTAATAAAGTTAATGGCCCCAAGAATTGAGGAGACTCCCGCGAGGTGGAGGGAGAAGATGGTTAGATCTACAGAGGCCCCGGCATGGGCTAAGTTCCCGGCTAAGGGAGGGTAGACGGTTCACCCGGTGCCGGCCCCGGCTTCCACCCCCGAGGATGCAAGTAGCAGTAATAGAGAAGGAGGGAGAAGTCAAAAACTCATGTTGTTTATTCGTGGGAAGGCCATATCTGGCGCCCCAATTATTAGGGGGACTAGTCAATTTCCGAACCCGCCGATTATTACAGGCATTACTATAAAGAAAATTATGACAAAAGCATGGGCTGTTACAATGACGTTATAGATCTGATCATCGCCTAGCAGGGCGCCAGGTTGACTTAGTTCAGCCCGAATTAACAGGCTAAGTGCTGTACCAACTATTCCTGCTCAAGCTCCGAAGATTAAGTATAAGGTGCCGATATCTTTGTGGTTGGTTGAGAAGAATCAACGATTAATGGTCACAGGTAAGATGGCCGATAGTAGGTGGCAGGTTGTAGCCCTGTATAGGTGGGTGCCAGTCCCACTCTTATCACAATAGCTTCGTGGTGATTCACGCTAGAGTGCAAATCTAGAGAAGCACACCAAAGGTGTGCCGGAGCTTCTTTTTTTAGAAGAAGCTCAGATTGAAGCCCGCTGGATGGGGCGTTTAGCTGTTAACTAGAAATTTACGGGATCGAGGCCCGTCTGTCTGGGAGGTTTTAGCTTAATTAAAGTGCCTGAGTTGCAATCAGGAGATGTAAGTTAAAGTTTTACATGCCTTCAGGGGCTAGGAGGGTTGAACTCTTATTTAGGGCTTTGAAGGCCCTTGGTTTTGTTAACCTAAGCCTCTTAAAGTATCATTGGGGTTAGGGGTAAGAGGAGTAAGGATGGTAGTAAGAGGGTTGAGATTGTGGTTGTACTTAGTTTAGGTTGGAATCGTCATTTGTGTGTTGTTTGTGTGGTGGTTGGGAACACTGTGAGGGTTGTGATGTAAGATAGTCGTAAGTAAAAGAATAGGCTTAATAGAGCGGAGAGGGCAAGTAGGGCTGCGGTCATTGATAGGTTGTGGGTTGTTAATTCTTGTAAAATTAACCATTTTGGGATAAAGCCTGTTAGCGGGGGGAGCCCTCCTAGAGATATTAGTAGTAAAAATATAAGTGCTATGGTTGAGGGGGAAATTGTTCAAGAGGTGGTTAAATCTTTAATGTTTTTTGCTGTGATGAAGATAAGGATTATAAAGGCAGTAGTTGTTATTATGAGGTATAAAAATAGGTTGAGGAGTATTAAGTTTGAGCTTAGTGTGAGAATTGTAGCTATTCAACCTAGGTGGGCAATTGATGAGAATGCTATGATTTTTCGTGTCTGTGTTTGGTTTATGCCTCCCCACCCTCCGGTCAAGGTTGACAGTAGCCCTATAATTAGAAGTGTATTTGGGTGGATAGCGGGGGCGGCTATATAAAGTAGGGCGAGGGGGGCGAGTTTTTGTCAAGTTGTAATGATTAGTGCTGTTTTTAGTGTTGTGCCTTGTAGGACTTCTGGTAGTCAGAAATGCAGGGGGGCTAGGCCTAGTTTTATGGCTAGAGCTATTGTTATTATGATGCAGGCAGGTTGGTTTGTGAGTTGTGAAATGTCTCAGGTGCTGGTGGATCAGGCATTGATTGTGCTGGCGAATAGGAGTGTGGCTGAGGCAGCAGCTTGGGTAAGGAAATATTTTGTAGCGGCTTCAGTTGCACGGGGATGGTGTTGTTTGGCGATAAGGGGAATAATGGCTAGGGTATTTAGTTCTAATCCGATTCAGGCAAGGAGTCAGTGTGTGCTTGATAGGGTAATGATGGAGCCGGTTGCTACGCTTGAGAGAATCAGTGAAGATATGATTGGGTTCATTAGTATAGGAAGGATTTTAACCAACATTTTCGGGGTATGGGCCCGAAAGCTTAATTAGCTGACTTTACTAGAAAATAGTATAATGAAGTACATAAGATTTTGAGTCTTTTGGTGCAGGTTCGTGTCCTGTTTTTCTAGTGCTTCGAGAAGAAGGAAATAAGGGGATTTTAACCCCTGTGTTTTACTCTATCAAAGTAATCCTTGGGGATTCGGGCATATTTCCTGGTTTATTGTGGGGGGAGTCCTGATAATATTGTTGGGAAAGAGGCATGCCACATTAATAGAGCGAGGGTTAGGGGTAAGAAATTTTTTCATAAGAGGTGTATAAGTTGGTCGTAACGAAAACGAGGGTATGAGGCGCGAGTTCATAAGAATATGATTGTCAGGATAGTTGTTTTTAATATTAGGTTTATTGTGAACACGTCTGGGGGTAGGGAGGTTCCTGGGTTTAGGAAAAGGATGCAGGTTAGGGTATTTATTAGTATGATGTTTGCATATTCAGCTAGGAAAAATAGGGCGAATGGGCCAGCGGCATACTCTACATTAAAGCCAGAGACAAGCTCTGATTCTCCTTCTGTTAAATCAAAGGGGGCCCGGTTTGTTTCTGCTAGTGTTGAGATAAACCATATTATGGCAAGAGGTCATGATGAAATTAGTAGTCATTGGTGTTCTTGTGTAATTGAGAGTATTTGTAGAGTGAAGCCCCCTGTAAGGATAATAATGGTTAGTAAAATAATTCCCAGGGTGACCTCGTATGAGATTGTTTGTGCTACCGCACGTAGGGCGCCAATTAATGGGTATTTTGAGTTGGATGCCCACCCTGATCATAGAATAGAATATACTGCTATGCTTGAGAGGGCTAGTATGAAGAGAAGGCCTAGGTTTATGTCTGCTAAGGTGGCCGGTATTGGGAGGGGGGTTCAAATTATAAGGGCTAGAAATAGGGCTAAGGTCGGGGTTATGATGAAGAGGGCAGGAGAGGAAGAGGAGGGGCGTAAGGGTTCTTTAATAAACAGTTTAATGCCGTCTGCAAATGGTTGTAATAGCCCATAAGGGCCAATGATGTTAGGGCCTTTTCGTAGTTGTATATAACCGAGCACTTTTCGTTCCAGTAGTGTAAGGAAGGCAACAGCTAGTAAGATGGGAATAATATATAATAGGGGATTAATGATATATAAGAGTAATGCATTCATGTATTAGGGAGATGATTTGAACATCTAGTAGAAAGATCTTAGGTCTTTTGCATTCACCTGGCTCTGCCACCCTAATAATTACCCCTTGTCTGGGGGTGTTCTAGGTGCTTTGTTTAGCTTGAGTTTTGTTCAGCTAGTTTTAAGGACGTGTTTATAATATTGGTCCTCTCTTCTTTGTCCTTTCGTACTGAAGAAGTAAGCGTCATAGATAGAAACCGACCTGGATTGCTCCGGTCTGAACTCAGATCACGTAGGACTGTTAATCGTTGAACAAACGAACCTTTAATAGCGGCTACACCATTTGGGTGTCCTGATCCAACATCGAGGTCGTAAACCTTCTTGTCGATAGGGACTCTTGAAGAAGATAGCGCTGTTATCCCTGGGGTAACTTGGTTCGTTGGTCAGTATGACTGGGTCGGCTTTGTACTTTGGCTTGTTAGCCTTGGTGAGAAGTGGTGGTTCTGTGCTCGGAAGTTTTGTTTTGTTCCGAAGTCGCCCCAACTTAAAACTATGGGCTAGGGGCATTAGTGGTGCTTATTAGCGGTCGTTTTAAGCTCCACAGGGTCTTCTCGTCTTATGTGTTTATCCCAGCTTTTGTACTGGGAGATCAGTTTCACTGATTAGCTATAAGAGACAGGTTTGTCCTCATTTAGCCGTTCATACTAGTCTTTATTTAGAAGACAAGTGATTACGCTACCTTTGCACGGTTAGGATACCGCGGCCGTTTAAAAGTTTCACTGGGCAGGCAGGACCTTTAATACTTGTTTAGCTAAAGGCTATGTTTTTGGTAAACAGTTGGGACAAGGTTTTGCTGAATTCCTTTTACAGCTTTTAATCTATCTTTTTAGCACACCGGTGTCGGGTTGACAGTTTTTGTAACAGTTTTGGCTGTTTAATTGTTGTTCCTGTTTTGGTCTGTTAATGTCCAGTAGGTTTTCTATTTCTGGGTCAAGGGGGTGCTTAAGAGAAGGGCTTCTTGTTACTAGTTCTAGCATTAGTTTGTCTATAATAATAGTGTGGCTCGGTAGGTTTTTAGGAGGTGGCAGACACAGGGGGGATTTATTGTCTTTGTGCTGTGACGCTGTGTTTACTGGTGGCTGCTTTAGGGCCTACTGGGCGTAGGTTATGTTGCTTTCTCTCTAAGTCAGGTTGTATCCTATTTCAATGGGGCTGTACCCCCATTGAATACCTTTTAGGTTAAAATGCGTGCTATTGTTTGCTGGAAGTAACCTAAAGTTGAACTAAAATTCATTTATTGAGCAACCAGCTATCACCAAGTTCGTTTGGCTTTTCACCGCTACTACTAGATCTTCCCACTCTTTTGCCACAGAGATGGGTGCACTCTTACAGTTGTCTTGTAGTAGCTCACTTGGTTTCGGGGGTACAGGCTGAAGTTCTCTTTGTCTGTTTTATTCTGGCTGGACCATGATGCAAGAGGTACAAGGGTTTATCTTTGCTTTGTTTTGCTTGTGTGTTTCATTATTCTTTCAGGGTTCCCTTGCGGTACTTTTTCTGTTGCGCCGTTTTGGTTAGGTTCTATCACATATACTAGTTTTGTCGAATGATTTATTTTGTTAATGAGAGGATTTGTTTATGTGATTGGGCTAGTTGTTTGGCTCAAAAAGGTTAGGATCTCACTAACATTTTTCAATTGTAAGTTGAATGCTTTGTTTTAAGCTACTGGTTGTTGTTCCAAGCACGCCTTCCGGTGCGCTTACCTTGTTACGACTTGCCTCATCTATATTGTTAGTATTTTTATATGTTAAGTTTATTTTTGGACGATGAGAGTGACGGGCGGTGTGTGCGCGCTCCAGAGCAAATTTAAGATAAAGACTCTTATTTAGCTTACTTCTAAATCCTCCTTTGGGTGTGTGTTTCATTACACCTTTCGTATTTTTCTGTGGCAGAAAATGTAGCCCATCTCTTCCATTCTATCTGCTACACCTTGACCTGACGTGTTAGTTGTAAACTTTTTTGCCTACTTTGTTTCTTTCACAGGGTAAGCTGACGACGGCGGTATATAGGCTGAGTTGCAAAGAATGGTGGGGTAAAGCGTGGGGTATCGATTATAGGACAGGCTCCTCTAGGATGATGTGGAGCACCGCCAAGTCCTTTGAGTTTCGAGCTTTTCGCTTGTAGTTCTCTGGCGAATGGTTTTGTGTGTTTAACCATCTATGTTTAGGGCTAGGCATAGTAGGGTATCTAATCCTAGTTTGTTTCCTAGCTTTAGTGAGGTTGAATAGTCTTTTATTTGAAGGCATTTTATTGGTGGAGTTCTTGTGCCAATATATTTTACAGTCTTGGCTTGGTTTTCCTTCAATTTTTTTGACATTATTCTGGTCACGCTTTACGCCGAGGGTCATTGTTTTTGGCCTTTCGTATAACCGCGGTGGCTGGCACGAAATTTACCGGCCAAACTTAATCATAGCTAAGTCAAGCTTTCGCTTATTTCTTAATGTTATTCACTGCTGAGTACCCGTGTGGGTGTGGCGTAGCAAGGTGTTGTGGGCTTCGGTTTGTTAGAGATCCTGATACCTGCTCCACTTGGCTATTCGGGGTTGTGTGGGCATTCTCACTGGGGTGTGGAGGCTTGCATGTGTAATTTTGATTAAAAACAATGGCAAGTTTAGGACCAAAACTTTGTGTTTTTGGGGAAATTTGACTCACCCATCTCAGCATCTTCAGTGCTTCGCTTTAAAAATTTTAAGCTACAATAACATAAAATTTTTGTATAAAAGATAAAAAAAATGTATATATAATCATGTTGTAAATATGCATTACGGCACTGATATTAGTATCCACGACTGCATTTACAATCTGTAGAATGCATGAACTGGTCGTGGACAACCGGTAGTTTTAGTTTGGTCAGATCCTGTTTTAGGGGTTTGGCAGGAGTAAATCTGACTAAGTGAGAAATTACCGGTAAGGGGGGTAGGGGGGTTTGCCATAAAAATTAAGTTGTATTTATTTACGTGTATCAAGCTGAACGTCCGCACCTACACCTACACCGACACCTGCGTTGTGGGTGCGCCTGCACCTGTGTACATGTCTGCGTCTGTGAACGCGCCCGCGCACATGCCTGCACTCGCAAACGCACGTGCGCTGCAGGCGCGCCCGCGTGCTCACGTCCACGTCTGCGCACGTTTGCGCTTGCAAACATACGTGCGCTGCAGGCGCGCCCGCGTGCCCACGTCCACGTCTGCGCACACATTTGCACTTGTATTTTCACCTGCGTCGCATGTGTTCACAGGTGCTTTTTCGTACGTTTTAACACGTTTGTTACTAATTTTATGTCATTCAAGCATTAAACGAAATCGCGTGCTCTATACGTGGGAACGTTTATCACGTGCACCGTAGGTCCAGATCGGACGGCAAATTGTAGGCGACCACTTTAGCAAGCGGCTCTGAGATCCACTCCCCCAAAAAAAATAAAAAAGGCCAGATGCATTGGGGGTCGGGATGCTATGATTTCTCGGCAAAGTGTACATTATGCACCAACCAGAAGCATCGTTAAAAGTGAGAAAGTGTTGGGAATCCTTTGACCGCCCCTGAGGTAGGAACCAGAGGCCTTGGAAAAAGTGAGAAATAGCCAACGTACTCCGTGTGTCCCACGGGGCTAGTAACGGGAGTACACGTCATTAAGGGATTGCTGGTTTCTCGGAGATGGCAGAATATAATAGATAACTGTCGAGCAAGAGAGCAGCAGGGGAGAAGGGTGATGGCATCTAATGGGCATGGTTGGGAGAGGGTAGTGTCCTCATGATATGCGTGAGGCGAAGAGGGCAAATGTCCAATTATACATAATATGTGCTAGATCATTCTAATCTAATCTTCTATGATCTGCATGTGTGAAAGAGGAAAATATTCGAGATGTGTTGTAAGTATGAAATCATTAATAATCTGTCTGTTGTGATATGCGTGTGGACAAGAGGTAAATGTCCGATTATACATAGTATGTCTTAGAACCTTAATTTGAAGTCTTTTGTGATATGCATGAGGTTGAAAATTAATTGTTCGATTATTCTTAGTTTGTGATTGATCATTGACTGATTAACCGGATATGATATGCATGAGGACAAGAGGTGAATGTCCGATTATACATAGTATGTGTAAGATCACCAGCAAAGCAATAAAAAGCCGCCAGGGGCGGCCAGATACGGGTGAATTGAGGTAGAGGACAAAAAAGCCGCCAGGGGCGGCCAGATACGGGTGAATTGAGGTAGAGGACAAAAAAGCCGCCAGGGGCGGCCAGATACGGGTGAATTGAGGTAGAGGACAAAAAAGCCGCCAGGGGCGGCCAGATACGGGTGAATTGAGGTAGAGGACAAAAAAGCCGCCAGGGGCGGCCAGATACGGGTGAATTGAGGTAGAGGACAAAAAAGCCGCCAGGGGCGGCCAGATACGGGTGAATTGAGGTAGAGGGCAAAAAAGCCGCCAGGGGCGGCCAGATACGGGTGAATTGAGGTAGAGGACAAAAAAGCCGCCAGGGGGTAGTTTAAAGTTAGAATGCTAGTTTTGGGGACTAGCGGTGGGGGTTTGAGTCCCCTCTCTCTGATGCCTTAGGGGGTCTTAGTTCCCATCTTTGGCTTACAAGACCAATGCTTTGTCTATTAAGCTACTAAGGCTTAGAGTGGGGCTATCATTTGAGTATTTTATCTTCTAGTTTGGCTGTAATTGGTATGAGGAGGAGGAAAATAGCAAAGTAGAGTATTGAGGCAATTTGTCCGATGATGATGAAGGGGTCCTCTACGGGCTGTCCTCCGATTCACGTGAGGATAATGATATTTGATATAAGGAGTCAAAAGACCCCTTGGGATAGGGGCCGGAAGGTGTTTCCTCGTTGCTTTGATGTATGGAGTATGGGTACGAAGATTAGGATTAGGATTGAAAATAATAAGGCAAGAACGCCTCCTAATTTATTTGGGATTGAGCGTAGGATAGCGTAGGCAAAGAGGAAGTATCACTCGGGTTTAATGTGTGGTGGCGTGACTAAGGGGTTTGCAGGGGTAAAGTTTTCTGGGTCTCCTAGTAAGTTTGGGGAGAAGAGGGCTAGTAGGAGGAGAACGAAGATTAATAATGTTAGGCCTAAAAGGTCTTTATAGGTGTAATAAGGGTGAAATGGGATTTTGTCTGTGTTGGAGTTTAGGCCTGTGGGGTTATTTGATCCTGTTTCGTGGAGGAAAAGGAGGTGAAGTATAGAGGTTCCCATGATAATAAATGGCAGAATAAAATGGAATGAAAAGAATCGGGTGAGTGTTGCGTTGTCTACTGAGAACCCTCCCCAGATTCATTCTACCAAGGTTGTTCCGATATAGGGAATTGCTGAAAGAAGGTTAGTAATGACGGTGGCCCCTCAAAAAGATATCTGGCCCCATGGAAGTACGTAGCCCACAAAGGCTGTTGCCATTACAAGGAGAAGAAGAACGACCCCAATGTTTCAGGTTTCTTTGTATATGTAAGAGCCGTAGTATAAGCCCCGTCCGATATGGAGGTAAATGCAAATAAAGAATATGGAGGCCCCATTGGCGTGCAGGTTTCGGATTAGCCACCCGTATTGTACGTCTCGACAAATGTGTGCGATTGATGAAAATGCTGAAGAGATGTCTGCTGTGTAGTGTATAGCAAGGAATAGGCCAGTTAGGACTTGTGCGATTAGACAAAATCCAAGTAGTGAGCCAAAATTTCATCATGCTGAGATATTTGATGGGGTGGGGAGGTCAATGAATGTGTTGTTTACAATCTTTAGGATTGGGTGAGTTTTTCGTAGGTTGTGGGTCATTAGTTTTTGTAGTTGAATACAACAGTGGTTTTTCGTGCCGCAGGTCTTGGTTAAAGTCCAGGCAAAAATTATGGTTTATTTTATTTTTTTATTATCTTTTTGTTTATTGGGGGGGTTGGTGGCTGTTGCCTCAAACCCATCCCCGCTTTATGGTGCGGTTGGGTTGGTGGTTGCTGCTGCCGTTGGGTGTGGTGTGTTGGTTTGATTGGGTAGTTCTTTTGTTTCTTTGGTCTTATTTTTGATTTATTTAGGGGGAATGTTGGTGGTATTTGCTTATTCTGTAGCGTTGGCGGCTGAGCCCTACCCTGAGACATGGGGGAGCTGGTCTGTTGGGTTGTATGTTGGGGGGTATTTTGTTTTGGTGACGGTGTTGTTTGTGGTATTTGGTGGGGGGTGGGTGGTGGAGGGGTTTGGAGTTGTTGGGGTTGATTGTGTAGGGTTACATTTTGTTCGTGCGGACTTTAGTGGGGTGTCTTTGTTATATTCATGGGGGGGTGGCTGTTTATTAATTTCCGGGTGAGGCTTATTGCTGGCTTTATTTGTTGCGTTAGAGCTGTCACGTGGGTTGGCGCGGGGGGCTTTGCGGGTAATTAGATTAAAATAAAAATGAGCACCGAGGTCATAAATAGGACAAATATGATTAAGTAGGCTTTAATAAGACCTTTGTTGGCAGTAGAAATGCTGTTGACCATGGGGGTGTTGGTTATTGTTAGTATTTTTGGACCAATTTTTTCATACCATAGTTGGTCGTTTAGGTGTGAGGCAAGGTTTTGTCCTTGTATGAGTGAAATGTTTGGGTGGGTTCGGTGAATGATTATGTTGAAGAATCCTAGTTGGTTTGAGAAGTTGTTTAACTTATTATGTTTTGGAGTCAAGAGTGTTGTTGTTTGGGTGGCTAGTTCTAAAGCATATAAAAGGCCTAAGATTGTTACGAGTAATGCGGACAGTTTTATGTTTGTTGATATGGTTAATGCTGTTGTTTTGATTGGAAGAACAGAGGAGATAAGGAGTAAGCCAGTTAAAATGCTTCCTGTTGCGAGGCGAACAAGGGGGTTGGTTAGGGTTTTATTGTTTTCGGAAATGATGACAAGAGTGTTCCCTCGGGAGGTGTTTATTTGTACGTAGAAGATTAGTCGTAGGCTGTAGGCGGCCGTTAGGGCCGTTGCTGTGAGAGTTAGTATTAGGGCTCAGGCGTTAAGGTAGGAGGTATTTATTGTTTCGATGATGGTGTCTTTTGAGAAAAAGCCGGATAGAAAGGGGGTTCCTATTAGGGCAAGGCTGCCGATGGTTAGGCAGGAGGTGGTAACGGGTATTGCTTTGTTAATGCCTCCTATCTTTCGGATGTCCTGTTCGTCTGATAAATTATGAATGATCGACCCAGAACAGAGGAATAACATGGCTTTAAAGAATGCGTGGGTTGAAATATGAAAGAAGGCTAGTTGTGGTTGGTTTAATCCTACGGTGACCATTATCAACCCAAGCTGGCTTGAGGTTGAGAAGGCGATGATTTTTTTAATATCGTTTTGTGTGAGGGCACAAATTGCTGTGAATAAGGTTGTTATTGCACCTAGACAAAGGCAGGTGGATAGGGCTGTTGTGTTTGTTTCTAATAGGGGGTGGAGGCGAATTAGTAGGAATACACCTGCCACAACCATTGTGCTGGAGTGGAGTAAGGCAGAGACGGGAGTAGGACCTTCTATGGCTGCTGGTAATCATGGGTGAAGGCCAAATTGGGCAGACTTTCCTGCGGCAGCTAAGATTAAACCCAAGAGGGGGACAAGGGTGACTGAGTTTGGGTTAGTAAATAGTTGATGAAATTCTCAGGTGGTTGTGTTTATAGCAAGTCAGGCTATTGTTAGGATAAGGCCAATATCCCCAACTCGGTTATAAATGACTGCCTGTAGGGCGGATGAGTTTGCGTCGGAACGTGAGAATCATCACCCGATTAATAGAAAGGATATAATTCCAACCCCCTCCCACCCAATAAAAAGCTGGAAGATATTATTTGCGGTAACAAGAATTAATATAGCTAGTAAGAATAGGAGAAGATACTTAAAAAATCGGTTGATAAAGGGGTCTGAGGTCATATATCATGCGGCAAACTCCAAGATGGATCATGTGACAAAGAGTGCGATGGGTAAAAATGTAATTGCGTAGGTGTCTAGCATGAAGCTAATGTTGATGCTAAAATTAGAGATGTTGATTCAGTGGATGTTTGTAGTTGTGAATTCTAGTCCATAGTTAATGAAGATAAACAGGGGGATTATGCTGGTAAAAAATGCTGTTTGCACAGCTACCTTTACATGGGAGAGGTGTCATTGGTTTTGTAGAGGGTATAGGGTTATTGTGATGGGAATTATTAGGAATAGAAAGGTAGCGGCTATGGTGGTGTGGGGGATGTTGTGCATGTACTTTTACTTGGAATTGCACCAAGAATTTTGGCTCCTAAGACCAATGGATTAAACTCTGATCCTTTAAAAGTGAGGAGTCTGGGGGGTTAATCCCAGGACGCAGAGTTAGCAGTTCTTTGTATACAATACCCCTCGGTCATTAAGAAGGTTTGAACTTCTATTTTTAGATCCACATTCTAATGTTTTTGTTAAACTATGACAACAAGGAAGGGGGCCTATGATTAGTTCGGGTTTTATTATAAGTATAAGTATCGGGAGGATGTGTAGGACCAGTAGCAGGTGTTCTCGGGTGTATGTCGGGTTTGTTTGGATAGCGTGTTGTGGGAGCTTTCCTCGTTGGGTTGTTAAAAATATATGAAGTGAGTAGGTGGCTGTTAAGAGAGTGCCTACTCCTGTTATGAGGATTGTTAGGGGGGACCAGTTGAATAATGATGTTATGATTAGAAGTTCGCCTGTGAGATTAATTGTGGGGGGGAGGGCCATATTTATTAAGTTAGCTATAAGCCACCAGGATATTGTTAGAGGAAGAATAAGTTGCAGGCCGCGGGCTAGAAGGAGTGTTCGGCTATGGGTGCGTTCATAGTTTGTGTTTGCTAGACAAAATAGTATTGATGAGGTAAGGCCGTGGGCAATTATCAGTAAAATTGCTCCTGTTAGGCTTCATGGGGTTTGAATCAAAGCGGCTGCAATTACGAGGCCTATGTGGCTTACTGATGAGTAAGCGATTAAAGATTTTAAGTCAGTTTGTCGTAGGCAGATTGAGCTGGTTATGATGATGCCTCAAATGGCTAGAATAATAAAGGGGTAGTATAGTTTTGTTGAGAGTGGGTTTAGTAGGGGGGTGATTCGAATGATACCGTAGCCTCCGAGTTTCAGTAAAATTGCAGCCAGAACCATTGAGCCAGCGATAGGGGCTTCCACATGGGCTTTTGGGAGTCAGAGGTGGAGGCCATATAAAGGCATTTTCACTAGGAAGGCGATTAAGCAGGCAAGTCATAGTATGTTATTTGTTCATGAGTGGGGGGTTTCTGGTTGAATTAGGTTTATTATTACTATTGAAATGTTGGAGTATTTAGTGTTTAAAAATAGAATAGCAACTAATAGGGGGAGAGATCCAGCAAGTGTGTAAAATAGAAAGTATGTCCCTGCGGAAAGTCGCTCGGCTTGGTTTCCCCATCGTGTAATAACAATGAGGGTGGGAATTAATGTTGTTTCGAATATAATGTAAAATAGGGTGAATTCGGTTGCGGAGAATGTTAATAATAGGGCAACTTGTAGGGTTGTAATGACTACTAAAAAGTTTCGTTTTCGAGCAAGAGGTTCGTGTTGGAGGTGGTTTTGGCTAGCTAGGGCTATTAGTGGGAGAAGTCAGCAGGAAAGGATTATTAATGGGGCGGAAATTGAGTCAATGTTTAGGTAGGAAGAGGAGAATATTATGCTAGGGTTTAGAGGATACTTAAATCAGACTAGACTTATTAGTGCAAGTAGTATTGAGTAGGAGGTGTATATTGTGAAAAGGATGTTTTGTTTTGATAGAAGGGCTGTTGGAATTAATATAAGGGTAGGTAAAAGAATTTTTAGCATTGTAAGAGGTTTAGGTTTTTAAGATGGTCCGAGCCATGTGTTCGAGAGGTTGCCACTAATAAGGCGAGGCCAGTTCCTGCTTCACAGGCAGAAAAAGCAAGGAGGAGAATGGGAGAAATGTTTGTGGAGGGGAGTTGTAGTGTAGATGAGAATGCTGTAAGTGCTATAAAGAGGGCTAATATTATGGCTTCGATACAGAGTAGTGCGGAAACTAAGTGTGTTCGGTGTAGGGCCAACCCTAAAATTCCGAGTACGAAGGCAGAGGAAAAGGTAAAATATGTTGTCATATGGCAGTCCAGGGTTAAAACCTGGGGCTACTAAGTCGAAATTAGTTGTTTTATTTATACTAACTGCCTACTCTGCCCACTCTAGCCCCCCTGCTAATCATTCGTAAATTAAGCCTAGTGTTAGAAGAATAATGATTGCGGATATTCAGATTAAAGTGGTTGTTGGTTGTATAAGGTTTATGGCTCATGGGATCGGAAGGAGTAGCGCAATTTCTAGGTCGAATAGAAGAAATAGGATTGCAACTAGGAAGAATCGAAGCGAGAATGGTAGACGGGCGGTTCCTAATGGGTCGAAGCCGCATTCATATGGGGAGAGTTTTTCTGTGTCTGGTGATATTTGTGGTAATCAAAAGCTAATAGTAATTAAGATAACTATAAGGGTTGTTGTAATTAAGAATATGGTTGTTATATTCATTACTCTTTCTTAAGGTTTTATTAAGGCTTAGTGATTGGAAATCACTTGTACTGGTTGATACTAAAAGAGCAAGAGCCTCATCAGTAAATTGAGATGTAAAGGAACAGTCATACAACGTCTACGAAATGTCAGTATCATGCGGCGGCTTCAAATCCGAAGTGGTGGTTTGTTGTGAAGTGATATATGATCTGTCGTAGTAAGCAAACAATTAAAAAAGTTGATCCAATAATTACGTGGAGGCCATGGAAGCCTGTTGCCACAAAGAATGTTGACCCGTAAACGCTATCTGAAATAGCGAAAGGGGCTTCATAGTATTCTATGGCTTGGAGGGCGGTGAAGTAAAGGCCCAAGGCAATGGTTAGTGTAAGGGCTTGAATTGCTTCTTTTCGATTATTTTCTATAATAGAATGGTGGGCTCATGTTACGGTAACACCAGAGGCTAGGAGTACAGCTGTGTTTAGAAGGGGTACTTCAAATGGGTTTAATGGGTGAATTCCGCTAGGGGGTCAACAGCCCCCAAGCTCCGGGGTTGGGGCCAGGCTTGAGTGGTAGAAAGCTCAGAAAAAGCCGATAAAAAAGAAGACCTCTGATGTAATAAAAAGGATTATCCCGTATCGGAGGCCTTTTTGTACAGGGACCGTGTGGTGGCCTTGAAAGGTTCCCTCACGGGTGATATCTCGCCACCATTGTAGTATTGTTAGAAGGAGGATAATTAGGCCGATATTCATTAATAGTATATTGTTGAAGTGAAATCAGACGGCGAGTCCGGATGTTATAAGTAAGGCAGCGATTGCGCCTGTTAGGGGCCAGGGGCTTTGGTCTACTATATGATAGGCATGTGCTTGGTGGATCATTAAGTATTTTCTTGTAGGTATAGGCTTAATAGTAAAGTGAAGACGTAGGCTTGAATAATTGCTACTGCGACCTCTAGAATAGTTAAAAGTAAGAGGACAATAAAGGTTAGTGTTGCGGTTGCAGTTATTATGGGTAGTATTACAAATACGGCGGTAGAAATAAGTTGGATTAGCAGGTGACCTGCTGTTAAGTTGGCTGTTAGTCGAACGCCTAGTGCAAGAGGGCGAATGAGTAGGCTAATTGTTTCGATAATAATGAGAACAGGTACGAGAGGGGTTGGGGTGCCTTCTGGTAGAAGGTGGCCTAATGAAAGGGTTGGTTGATTGCGTAAGCCAATTAATACAGTTGCTAGTCATAAGGGTACTGCTAAACCCATATTTATTGATAGCTGGGTAGTTGGGGTGAATGTATAAGGGAAAAGTCCTAGCAAATTGAATAGGAGAAGGAATAATATAAGTGAGGTTAAGAGTGCGGCTCATTTGTGGCCTGGTTTGTTTAGGGGTAATATAAGTTGTTTTACAAATATAAAGATTGCTCATGTTTGTACCGTTTCTAGCCGATTTAAGATAAGTCGGCTTGTTTTTGTAAAAATTAGGGTTGGTGGCAGGATTATTGCTAGGGTGATAAGGGGGATTCCAAGGAGTTGTGGGCTTAAAAATTGGTCGAAGAAGCTTAAATTCATGGTCAGTTTCAAGGTGAGGCTTTAGGTGTGGGGGTGTTTTGGATTGGGAGATTTTGAGAGGTTATTATTAAAGTTTTGGTTTGGAGAATTGTTAATAAGATTGTTCATGAAAGTAGGAGGATTATTAATCAGGGGGCAGGGTTTAATTGAGGCATATCACTAAGGGGGCAGGTGTTGTCTCCTTCTTTAGCTTAAAAGGCTAACGCTGATAAAAGCTTCTTAGTGATGCAGTGAGTATTGTTGTGGTTCAGTCTTCAAAGTGTTTTAGTGGAATTGCTTCTACTACAATGGGCATGAAGCTGTGGTTAGATCCGCAGATTTCTGAGCATTGTCCATAGAACAAGCCTGGGTGAGAAGTGATAAAGGTTGTTTGATTTAGTCGTCCGGGAATGGCATCTGTTTTAATGCCGAGGGCGGGTACGGCCCATGAGTGCAGGACATCTTCTGCGGAGATTAGTATGCGAATTGGGGATTCTATTGGAACTACTATTCGGTGATCTACTTCTAATAGACGGAGGTGTCCTTGAGGGAGGTCTTGTGAGGGAATTATGTAAGAGTCAAATGCGAGATCTTGATAGTCTGTGTACTCATAGCTCCAATATCATTGGTGGCCGAGAGCTTTAACAGTTAGGTGTGGGTTGTTGATTTCATCTATGAGGTAGAGAATGCGAAGGGAAGGGAGGGCAATTAAGATTAAAATGATTGCAGGAAGAATTGTTCAGATTATTTCTACTTCTTGGGCGTCTATGGTATTTGTGTGTGTTAGCTTTGTTGTTATTATTAAAGAAATAATGTATAATACTAAAGCACTAATTAAGAAGACAATTATAATGGCGTGGTCATGAAAATGTAAGAGCTCTTCTATAATGGGAGATGCTGCGTCTTGAAATCCGAGTTGAGCGGGGTGTGCCATCATGAGGCCCATAGGGGCTAACCTATAACTTAGCTCTGACAGGGCTACATAATAAATTTACTAGGGTCTCATGAGAAAGAAGCATCTTGGCTATGTGATTGGCTTGAAACCAGTAGAAGGCGGTTCGATTCCTCCCTTTCTTGAGTTTGTTTGTACATATGTTGGTTCTTCGTAAGTGTGATAAGGGGGTGGGCAGCCGTGAAGTCATTCTAGGTTTGTGTTTGTTAGTTCTAGGGCGAAAACTTCTCGTTTAGCTGCGAATGCTTCTCAAATGATAAACATTATTATGATTACGGCTACTAGAGAAATTAGTGAGCCAATTGATGATAAAGTATTTCAGATGGTATATGCGTCAGGATAGTCGGAGTAACGGCGGGGCATTCCTGATAGCCCAAGGAAGTGTTGAGGGAAGAAGGTCAGATTAACCCCGGCAAATATGACACCAAATTGGACTTTTGTTCAAGTTTGATGAAGTGTATAGCCTGAAAATAGGGGAAATCAATGTACAAAGCCTCCTATGATTGCAAATACGGCACCTATGGATAATACATAGTGGAAATGAGCTACGACGTAATATGTGTCATGAAGAACAATGTCTAAGGATGAGTTGGCAAGTACAATGCCTGTTAGGCCTCCCACAGTAAATAGGAAAATGAAGCCCAGGGCCCAGAGTATGGCAGCATCTCATTTGATTATGCCCCCATGTAAAGTTGCGAGCCAGCTAAATACCTTTACACCTGTTGGAATTGCGATGATTATTGTGGCGGAAGTGAAATATGCTCGGGTATCGACATCCATTCCAACGGTAAATATGTGGTGGGCTCATACGATAAAGCCTAAGAAGCCGATAGATATTATGGCTCATACTATACCCATGTAGCCGAAAGGTTCTTTTTTTCCAGCATAATAGGTTACAATGTGTGAGATTATTCCAAAGCCAGGAAGAATCAAAATGTAGACTTCTGGGTGACCAAAGAACCAAAACAGATGTTGGTATAAAATTGGGTCCCCCCCACCTGCAGGATCGAAGAAAGATGTGTTTAAATTTCGGTCTGTTAGTAGTATTGTGATACCGGCGGCAAGGACGGGTAGTGATAGTAAAAGTAGAACTGCCGTGATTATTACTGATCATACGAATAGAGGGGTTTGGTATTGGGTTATGGAGGGTGGTTTTATGTTGATGCAGGTAGTAATAAAGTTAATGGCCCCAAGAATTGAGGAGACTCCCGCGAGGTGGAGGGAGAAGATGGTTAGATCTACAGAGGCCCCGGCATGGGCTAAGTTCCCGGCTAAGGGAGGGTAGACGGTTCACCCGGTGCCGGCCCCGGCTTCCACCCCCGAGGATGCAAGTAGCAGTAATAGAGAAGGAGGGAGAAGTCAAAAACTCATGTTGTTTATTCGTGGGAAGGCCATATCTGGCGCCCCAATTATTAGGGGGACTAGTCAATTTCCGAACCCGCCGATTATTACAGGCATTACTATAAAGAAAATTATGACAAAAGCATGGGCTGTTACAATGACGTTATAGATCTGATCATCGCCTAGCAGGGCGCCAGGTTGACTTAGTTCAGCCCGAATTAACAGGCTAAGTGCTGTACCAACTATTCCTGCTCAAGCTCCGAAGATTAAGTATAAGGTGCCGATATCTTTGTGGTTGGTTGAGAAGAATCAACGATTAATGGTCACAGGTAAGATGGCCGATAGTAGGTGGCAGGTTGTAGCCCTGTATAGGTGGGTGCCAGTCCCACTCTTATCACAATAGCTTCGTGGTGATTCACGCTAGAGTGCAAATCTAGAGAAGCACACCAAAGGTGTGCCGGAGCTTCTTTTTTTAGAAGAAGCTCAGATTGAAGCCCGCTGGATGGGGCGTTTAGCTGTTAACTAGAAATTTACGGGATCGAGGCCCGTCTGTCTGGGAGGTTTTAGCTTAATTAAAGTGCCTGAGTTGCAATCAGGAGATGTAAGTTAAAGTTTTACATGCCTTCAGGGGCTAGGAGGGTTGAACTCTTATTTAGGGCTTTGAAGGCCCTTGGTTTTGTTAACCTAAGCCTCTTAAAGTATCATTGGGGTTAGGGGTAAGAGGAGTAAGGATGGTAGTAAGAGGGTTGAGATTGTGGTTGTACTTAGTTTAGGTTGGAATCGTCATTTGTGTGTTGTTTGTGTGGTGGTTGGGAACACTGTGAGGGTTGTGATGTAAGATAGTCGTAAGTAAAAGAATAGGCTTAATAGAGCGGAGAGGGCAAGTAGGGCTGCGGTCATTGATAGGTTGTGGGTTGTTAATTCTTGTAAAATTAACCATTTTGGGATAAAGCCTGTTAGCGGGGGGAGCCCTCCTAGAGATATTAGTAGTAAAAATATAAGTGCTATGGTTGAGGGGGAAATTGTTCAAGAGGTGGTTAAATCTTTAATGTTTTTTGCTGTGATGAAGATAAGGATTATAAAGGCAGTAGTTGTTATTATGAGGTATAAAAATAGGTTGAGGAGTATTAAGTTTGAGCTTAGTGTGAGAATTGTAGCTATTCAACCTAGGTGGGCAATTGATGAGAATGCTATGATTTTTCGTGTCTGTGTTTGGTTTATGCCTCCCCACCCTCCGGTCAAGGTTGACAGTAGCCCTATAATTAGAAGTGTATTTGGGTGGATAGCGGGGGCGGCTATATAAAGTAGGGCGAGGGGGGCGAGTTTTTGTCAAGTTGTAATGATTAGTGCTGTTTTTAGTGTTGTGCCTTGTAGGACTTCTGGTAGTCAGAAATGCAGGGGGGCTAGGCCTAGTTTTATGGCTAGAGCTATTGTTATTATGATGCAGGCAGGTTGGTTTGTGAGTTGTGAAATGTCTCAGGTGCTGGTGGATCAGGCATTGATTGTGCTGGCGAATAGGAGTGTGGCTGAGGCAGCAGCTTGGGTAAGGAAATATTTTGTAGCGGCTTCAGTTGCACGGGGATGGTGTTGTTTGGCGATAAGGGGAATAATGGCTAGGGTATTTAGTTCTAATCCGATTCAGGCAAGGAGTCAGTGTGTGCTTGATAGGGTAATGATGGAGCCGGTTGCTACGCTTGAGAGAATCAGTGAAGATATGATTGGGTTCATTAGTATAGGAAGGATTTTAACCAACATTTTCGGGGTATGGGCCCGAAAGCTTAATTAGCTGACTTTACTAGAAAATAGTATAATGAAGTACATAAGATTTTGAGTCTTTTGGTGCAGGTTCGTGTCCTGTTTTTCTAGTGCTTCGAGAAGAAGGAAATAAGGGGATTTTAACCCCTGTGTTTTACTCTATCAAAGTAATCCTTGGGGATTCGGGCATATTTCCTGGTTTATTGTGGGGGGAGTCCTGATAATATTGTTGGGAAAGAGGCATGCCACATTAATAGAGCGAGGGTTAGGGGTAAGAAATTTTTTCATAAGAGGTGTATAAGTTGGTCGTAACGAAAACGAGGGTATGAGGCGCGAGTTCATAAGAATATGATTGTCAGGATAGTTGTTTTTAATATTAGGTTTATTGTGAACACGTCTGGGGGTAGGGAGGTTCCTGGGTTTAGGAAAAGGATGCAGGTTAGGGTATTTATTAGTATGATGTTTGCATATTCAGCTAGGAAAAATAGGGCGAATGGGCCAGCGGCATACTCTACATTAAAGCCAGAGACAAGCTCTGATTCTCCTTCTGTTAAATCAAAGGGGGCCCGGTTTGTTTCTGCTAGTGTTGAGATAAACCATATTATGGCAAGAGGTCATGATGAAATTAGTAGTCATTGGTGTTCTTGTGTAATTGAGAGTATTTGTAGAGTGAAGCCCCCTGTAAGGATAATAATGGTTAGTAAAATAATTCCCAGGGTGACCTCGTATGAGATTGTTTGTGCTACCGCACGTAGGGCGCCAATTAATGGGTATTTTGAGTTGGATGCCCACCCTGATCATAGAATAGAATATACTGCTATGCTTGAGAGGGCTAGTATGAAGAGAAGGCCTAGGTTTATGTCTGCTAAGGTGGCCGGTATTGGGAGGGGGGTTCAAATTATAAGGGCTAGAAATAGGGCTAAGGTCGGGGTTATGATGAAGAGGGCAGGAGAGGAAGAGGAGGGGCGTAAGGGTTCTTTAATAAACAGTTTAATGCCGTCTGCAAATGGTTGTAATAGCCCATAAGGGCCAATGATGTTAGGGCCTTTTCGTAGTTGTATATAACCGAGCACTTTTCGTTCCAGTAGTGTAAGGAAGGCAACAGCTAGTAAGATGGGAATAATATATAATAGGGGATTAATGATATATAAGAGTAATGCATTCATGTATTAGGGAGATGATTTGAACATCTAGTAGAAAGATCTTAGGTCTTTTGCATTCACCTGGCTCTGCCACCCTAATAATTACCCCTTGTCTGGGGGTGTTCTAGGTGCTTTGTTTAGCTTGAGTTTTGTTCAGCTAGTTTTAAGGACGTGTTTATAATATTGGTCCTCTCTTCTTTGTCCTTTCGTACTGAAGAAGTAAGCGTCATAGATAGAAACCGACCTGGATTGCTCCGGTCTGAACTCAGATCACGTAGGACTGTTAATCGTTGAACAAACGAACCTTTAATAGCGGCTACACCATTTGGGTGTCCTGATCCAACATCGAGGTCGTAAACCTTCTTGTCGATAGGGACTCTTGAAGAAGATAGCGCTGTTATCCCTGGGGTAACTTGGTTCGTTGGTCAGTATGACTGGGTCGGCTTTGTACTTTGGCTTGTTAGCCTTGGTGAGAAGTGGTGGTTCTGTGCTCGGAAGTTTTGTTTTGTTCCGAAGTCGCCCCAACTTAAAACTATGGGCTAGGGGCATTAGTGGTGCTTATTAGCGGTCGTTTTAAGCTCCACAGGGTCTTCTCGTCTTATGTGTTTATCCCAGCTTTTGTACTGGGAGATCAGTTTCACTGATTAGCTATAAGAGACAGGTTTGTCCTCATTTAGCCGTTCATACTAGTCTTTATTTAGAAGACAAGTGATTACGCTACCTTTGCACGGTTAGGATACCGCGGCCGTTTAAAAGTTTCACTGGGCAGGCAGGACCTTTAATACTTGTTTAGCTAAAGGCTATGTTTTTGGTAAACAGTTGGGACAAGGTTTTGCTGAATTCCTTTTACAGCTTTTAATCTATCTTTTTAGCACACCGGTGTCGGGTTGACAGTTTTTGTAACAGTTTTGGCTGTTTAATTGTTGTTCCTGTTTTGGTCTGTTAATGTCCAGTAGGTTTTCTATTTCTGGGTCAAGGGGGTGCTTAAGAGAAGGGCTTCTTGTTACTAGTTCTAGCATTAGTTTGTCTATAATAATAGTGTGGCTCGGTAGGTTTTTAGGAGGTGGCAGACACAGGGGGGATTTATTGTCTTTGTGCTGTGACGCTGTGTTTACTGGTGGCTGCTTTAGGGCCTACTGGGCGTAGGTTATGTTGCTTTCTCTCTAAGTCAGGTTGTATCCTATTTCAATGGGGCTGTACCCCCATTGAATACCTTTTAGGTTAAAATGCGTGCTATTGTTTGCTGGAAGTAACCTAAAGTTGAACTAAAATTCATTTATTGAGCAACCAGCTATCACCAAGTTCGTTTGGCTTTTCACCGCTACTACTAGATCTTCCCACTCTTTTGCCACAGAGATGGGTGCACTCTTACAGTTGTCTTGTAGTAGCTCACTTGGTTTCGGGGGTACAGGCTGAAGTTCTCTTTGTCTGTTTTATTCTGGCTGGACCATGATGCAAGAGGTACAAGGGTTTATCTTTGCTTTGTTTTGCTTGTGTGTTTCATTATTCTTTCAGGGTTCCCTTGCGGTACTTTTTCTGTTGCGCCGTTTTGGTTAGGTTCTATCACATATACTAGTTTTGTCGAATGATTTATTTTGTTAATGAGAGGATTTGTTTATGTGATTGGGCTAGTTGTTTGGCTCAAAAAGGTTAGGATCTCACTAACATTTTTCAATTGTAAGTTGAATGCTTTGTTTTAAGCTACTGGTTGTTGTTCCAAGCACGCCTTCCGGTGCGCTTACCTTGTTACGACTTGCCTCATCTATATTGTTAGTATTTTTATATGTTAAGTTTATTTTTGGACGATGAGAGTGACGGGCGGTGTGTGCGCGCTCCAGAGCAAATTTAAGATAAAGACTCTTATTTAGCTTACTTCTAAATCCTCCTTTGGGTGTGTGTTTCATTACACCTTTCGTATTTTTCTGTGGCAGAAAATGTAGCCCATCTCTTCCATTCTATCTGCTACACCTTGACCTGACGTGTTAGTTGTAAACTTTTTTGCCTACTTTGTTTCTTTCACAGGGTAAGCTGACGACGGCGGTATATAGGCTGAGTTGCAAAGAATGGTGGGGTAAAGCGTGGGGTATCGATTATAGGACAGGCTCCTCTAGGATGATGTGGAGCACCGCCAAGTCCTTTGAGTTTCGAGCTTTTCGCTTGTAGTTCTCTGGCGAATGGTTTTGTGTGTTTAACCATCTATGTTTAGGGCTAGGCATAGTAGGGTATCTAATCCTAGTTTGTTTCCTAGCTTTAGTGAGGTTGAATAGTCTTTTATTTGAAGGCATTTTATTGGTGGAGTTCTTGTGCCAATATATTTTACAGTCTTGGCTTGGTTTTCCTTCAATTTTTTTGACATTATTCTGGTCACGCTTTACGCCGAGGGTCATTGTTTTTGGCCTTTCGTATAACCGCGGTGGCTGGCACGAAATTTACCGGCCAAACTTAATCATAGCTAAGTCAAGCTTTCGCTTATTTCTTAATGTTATTCACTGCTGAGTACCCGTGTGGGTGTGGCGTAGCAAGGTGTTGTGGGCTTCGGTTTGTTAGAGATCCTGATACCTGCTCCACTTGGCTATTCGGGGTTGTGTGGGCATTCTCACTGGGGTGTGGAGGCTTGCATGTGTAATTTTGATTAAAAACAATGGCAAGTTTAGGACCAAAACTTTGTGTTTTTGGGGAAATTTGACTCACCCATCTCAGCATCTTCAGTGCTTCGCTTTAAAAATTTTAAGCTACAATAACATAAAATTTTTGTATAAAAGATAAAAAAAATGTATATATAATCATGTTGTAAATATGCATTACGGCACTGATATTAGTATCCACGACTGCATTTACAATCTGTAGAATGCATGAACTGGTCGTGGACAACCGGTAGTTTTAGTTTGGTCAGATCCTGTTTTAGGGGTTTGGCAGGAGTAAATCTGACTAAGTGAGAAATTACCGGTAAGGGGGGTAGGGGGGTTTGCCATAAAAATTAAGTTGTATTTATTTACGTGTATCAAGCTGAACGTCCGCACCTACACCTACACCGACACCTGCGTTGTGGGTGCGCCTGCACCTGTGTACATGTCTGCGTCTGTGAACGCGCCCGCGCACATGCCTGCACTCGCAAACGCACGTGCGCTGCAGGCGCGCCCGCGTGCTCACGTCCACGTCTGCGCACGTTTGCGCTTGCAAACATACGTGCGCTGCAGGCGCGCCCGCGTGCCCACGTCCACGTCTGCGCACACATTTGCACTTGTATTTTCACCTGCGTCGCATGTGTTCACAGGTGCTTTTTCGTACGTTTTAACACGTTTGTTACTAATTTTATGTCATTCAAGCATTAAACGAAATCGCGTGCTCTATACGTGGGAACGTTTATCACGTGCACCGTAGGTCCAGATCGGACGGCAAATTGTAGGCGACCACTTTAGCAAGCGGCTCTGAGATCCACTCCCCCAAAAAAAATAAAAAAGGCCAGATGCATTGGGGGTCGGGATGCTATGATTTCTCGGCAAAGTGTACATTATGCACCAACCAGAAGCATCGTTAAAAGTGAGAAAGTGTTGGGAATCCTTTGACCGCCCCTGAGGTAGGAACCAGAGGCCTTGGAAAAAGTGAGAAATAGCCAACGTACTCCGTGTGTCCCACGGGGCTAGTAACGGGAGTACACGTCATTAAGGGATTGCTGGTTTCTCGGAGATGGCAGAATATAATAGATAACTGTCGAGCAAGAGAGCAGCAGGGGAGAAGGGTGATGGCATCTAATGGGCATGGTTGGGAGAGGGTAGTGTCCTCATGATATGCGTGAGGCGAAGAGGGCAAATGTCCAATTATACATAATATGTGCTAGATCATTCTAATCTAATCTTCTATGATCTGCATGTGTGAAAGAGGAAAATATTCGAGATGTGTTGTAAGTATGAAATCATTAATAATCTGTCTGTTGTGATATGCGTGTGGACAAGAGGTAAATGTCCGATTATACATAGTATGTCTTAGAACCTTAATTTGAAGTCTTTTGTGATATGCATGAGGTTGAAAATTAATTGTTCGATTATTCTTAGTTTGTGATTGATCATTGACTGATTAACCGGATATGATATGCATGAGGACAAGAGGTGAATGTCCGATTATACATAGTATGTGTAAGATCACCAGCAAAGCAATAAAAAGCCGCCAGGGGCGGCCAGATACGGGTGAATTGAGGTAGAGGACAAAAAAGCCGCCAGGGGCGGCCAGATACGGGTGAATTGAGGTAGAGGACAAAAAAGCCGCCAGGGGCGGCCAGATACGGGTGAATTGAGGTAGAGGACAAAAAAGCCGCCAGGGGCGGCCAGATACGGGTGAATTGAGGTAGAGGACAAAAAAGCCGCCAGGGGCGGCCAGATACGGGTGAATTGAGGTAGAGGACAAAAAAGCCGCCAGGGGCGGCCAGATACGGGTGAATTGAGGTAGAGGACAAAAAAGCCGCCAGGGGGTAGTTTAAAGTTAGAATGCTAGTTTTGGGGACTAGCGGTGGGGGTTTGAGTCCCCTCTCTCTGATGCCTTAGGGGGTCTTAGTTCCCATCTTTGGCTTACAAGACCAATGCTTTGTCTATTAAGCTACTAAGGCTTAGAGTGGGGCTATCATTTGAGTATTTTATCTTCTAGTTTGGCTGTAATTGGTATGAGGAGGAGGAAAATAGCAAAGTAGAGTATTGAGGCAATTTGTCCGATGATGATGAAGGGGTCCTCTACGGGCTGTCCTCCGATTCACGTGAGGATAATATATTTGATATAAGGAGTCAAAAGACCCCTTGGGATAGGGGCCGGAAGGTGTTTCCTCGTTGCTTTGATGTATGGAGTATGGGTACGAAGATTAGGATTAGGATTGAAAATAATAAGGCAAGAACGCCTCCTAATTTATTTGGGATTGAGCGTAGGATAGCGTAGGCAAAGAGGAAGTATCACTCGGGTTTAATGTGTGGTGGCGTGACTAAGGGGTTTGCAGGGGTAAAGTTTTCTGGGTCTCCTAGTAAGTTTGGGGAGAAGAGGGCTAGTAGGAGGAGAACGAAGATTAATAATGTTAGGCCTAAAAGGTCTTTATAGGTGTAATAAGGGTGAAATGGGGATTTTGTCTGTGTTGGAGTTTAGAGGCCTGTGGGGTTATTTGATCCTGTTTCGTGGAGGAAAAGGAGGTGAAGTATAGAGGTTCCCATGATAATAAATGGCAGAATAAAATGGAATGAAAAGAATCGGGTGAGTGTTGCGTTGTCTACTGAGAACCCTCCCCAGATTCATTCTACCAAGGTTGTTCCGATATAGGGAATTGCTGAAAGAAGGTTAGTAATGACGGTGGCCCCTCAAAAAGATATCTGGCCCCATGGAAGTACGTAGCCCACAAAGGCTGTTGCCATTACAAGGAGAAGAAGAACGACCCCAATGTTTCAGGTTTCTTTGTATATGTAAGAGCCGTAGTATAAGCCCCGTCCGATATGGAGGTAAATGCAAATAAAGAATATGGAGGCCCCATTGGCGTGCAGGTTTCGGATTAGCCACCCGTATTGTACGTCTCGACAAATGTGTGCGATTGATGAAAATGCTGAAGAGATGTCTGCTGTGTAGTGTATAGCAAGGAATAGGCCAGTTAGGACTTGTGCGATTAGACAAAATCCAAGTAGTGAGCCAAAATTTCATCATGCTGAGATATTTGATGGGGTGGGAGTCAATGAATGTGTTGTTTACAATCTTTAGGATTGGGTGAGTTTTTCGTAGGTTGTGGGTCATTAGTTTTTTGTAGTTGAATACAACAGTGGTTTTTCGTGCCGCAGGTCTTGGTTAAAGTCCAGGCAAAAATTATGGTTTATTTTATTTTTTTATTATCTTTTTGTTTATTGGGGGGGTTGGTGCTGTTGCCTCAAACCCATCCCCGCTTTATGGTGCGGTTGGGTTGGTGGTTTGCTGCTGCCGTTGGGTGTGGTGTGTTGGTTTGATTGGGTAGTTCTTTTGTTTCTTTGGTCTTATTTTTGATTTATTTAGGGGGAATGTTGGTGGTATTTGCTTATTCTGTAGCGTTGGCGGCTGAGCCCTACCCTGAGACATGGGGGAGCTGGTCTGTTGGGTTGTATGTTGGGGGGTATTTTGTTTTGGTGACGGTGTTGTTTGTGGTATTTGGTGGGGGGTGGGTGGTGGGAGGGGTTTGGAGTTGTTGGGGTTGATTGTGTAGGGTTACATTTTGTTCGTGCGGACTTTAGTGGGGTGTCTTGTTATATTCATGGGGGGGTGGCTGTTTATTAATTTCCGGGTGAGGCTTATTGCTGGCTTTATTTGTTGCGTTAGAGCTGTCACGTGGGTTGGCGCGGGGGGGCTTTGCGGGTAATTAGATTAAAATAAAAATGAGCACCGAGGTCATAAATAGGACAAATATGATTAAGTAGGCTTTAATAAGACCTTTGTTGGCAGTAGAAATGCTGTTGACCATGGGGGTGTTGGTTATTGTTAGTAATTTTTGGACCAATTTTTTTCATACCATAGTTGGTCGTTTAGGTGTGAGGCAAGGTTTTGTCCTTGTATGAGTGAAATGTTTGGGTGGGTTCGGTGAATGATTATGTTGAAGAATCCTAGTTGGTTTGAGAAGTTGTTTAACTTATTATGTTTTGGAGTCAAGAGTGTTGTTGTTTTGGGTGGCTAGTTCTAAAGCATATAAAAGGCCTAAGATTGTTACGAGTAATGCGGACAGTTTTATGTTTGTTGATATGGTTAATGCTGTTGTTTTGATTGGAAGAACAGAGGAGATAAGGAGTAAGCCAGTTAAAATGCTTCCTGTTGCGAGGCGAACAAGGGGGTTGGTTAGGGTTTTATTGTTTTCGGAAATGATGACAGAGTGTTTCCCTCGGGAGGTGTTTATTTGTACGTAGAAGATTAGTCGTAGGCTGTAGGCGGCCGTAGGGCCGTTGCTGTGAGAGTTAGTATTAGGGCTCAGGCGTTAATGTAAGGAGGTATTTATTGTTTCGATGATGGTGTCTTTTGAGAAAAAGCCGGATAGAAAGGGGGTTCCTATTAGGGCAAGGCTGCCGATGGTTAGGCAGGAGGTGGTAACGGGTATTGCTTTGTTAATGCCTCCTATCTTTCGGATGTCCTGTTCGTCTGATAAATTATGAATGATCGACCCAGAACAGAGGAATAACATGGCTTTAAAGAATGCGTGGGTTGAAATATGAAAGAAGGCTAGTTGTGGTTGGTTTAATCCTACGGTGACCATTATCAACCCAAGCTGGCTTGAGGTTGAGAAGGCGATGATTTTTTTAATATCGTTTTGTGTGAGGGCACAAATTGCTGTGAATAAGGTTGTTATTGCACCTAGACAAAGGCAGGTGGATAGGGCTGTTGTGTTTGTTTCTAATAGGGGGTGGAGGCGAATTAGTAGGAATACACCTGCCACAACCATTGTGCTGGAGTGGAGTAAGGCAGAGACGGGAGTAGGACCTTCTATGGCTGCTGGTAATCATGGGTGAAGGCCAAATTGGGCAGACTTTCCTGCGGCAGCTAAGATTAAACCCAAGAGGGGGACAAGGGTGACTGAGTTTGGGTTAGTAAATAGTTGATGAAATTCTCAGGTGGTTGTGTTTATAGCAAGTCAGGCTATTGTTAGGATAAGGCCAATATCCCCAACTCGGTTATAAATGACTGCCTGTAGGGCGGATGAGTTTGCGTCGGAACGTGAGAATCATCACCCGATTAATAGAAAGGATATAATTCCAACCCCCTCCCACCCAATAAAAAGCTGGAAGATATTATTTGCGGTAACAAGAATTAATATAGCTAGTAAGAATAGGAGAAGATACTTAAAAAATCGGTTGATAAAGGGGTCTGAGGTCATATATCATGCGGCAAACTCCAAGATGGATCATGTGACAAAGAGTGCGATGGGTAAAAATGTAATTGCGTAGGTGTCTAGCATGAAGCTAATGTTGATGCTAAAATTAGAGATGTTGATTCAGTGGATGTTTGTAGTTGTGAATTCTAGTCCATAGTTAATGAAGATAAACAGGGGGATTATGCTGGTAAAAAATGCTGTTTGCACAGCTACCTTTACATGGGAGAGGTGTCATTGGTTTTGTAGAGGGTATAGGGTTATTGTGATGGGAATTATTAGGAATAGAAAGGTAGCGGCTATGGTGGTGTGGGGGATGTTGTGCATGTACTTTTACTTGGAATTGCACCAAGAATTTTGGCTCCTAAGACCAATGGATTAAACTCTGATCCTTTAAAAGTGAGGAGTCTGGGGGGTTAATCCCAGGACGCAGAGTTAGCAGTTCTTTGTATACAATACCCCTCGGTCATTAAGAAGGTTTGAACTTCTATTTTTAGATCCACATTCTAATGTTTTTGTTAAACTATGACAACAAGGAAGGGGGCCTATGATTAGTTCGGGTTTTATTATAAGTATAAGTATCGGGAGGATGTGTAGGACCAGTAGCAGGTGTTCTCGGGTGTATGTCGGGTTTGTTTGGATAGCGTGTTGTGGGAGCTTTCCTCGTTGGGTTGTTAAAAATATATGAAGTGAGTAGGTGGCTGTTAAGAGAGTGCCTACTCCTGTTATGAGGATTGTTAGGGGGGACCAGTTGAATAATGATGTTATGATTAGAAGTTCGCCTGTGAGATTAATTGTGGGGGGGAGGGCCATATTTATTAAGTTAGCTATAAGCCACCAGGATATTGTTAGAGGAAGAATAAGTTGCAGGCCGCGGGCTAGAAGGAGTGTTCGGCTATGGGTGCGTTCATAGTTTGTGTTTGCTAGACAAAATAGTATTGATGAGGTAAGGCCGTGGGCAATTATCAGTAAAATTGCTCCTGTTAGGCTTCATGGGGTTTGAATCAAAGCGGCTGCAATTACGAGGCCTATGTGGCTTACTGATGAGTAAGCGATTAAAGATTTTAAGTCAGTTTGTCGTAGGCAGATTGAGCTGGTTATGATGATGCCTCAAATGGCTAGAATAATAAAGGGGTAGTATAGTTTTGTTGAGAGTGGGTTTAGTAGGGGGTGATTCGAATGATACCGTAGCCTCCGAGTTTCAGTAAAATTGCAGCCAGAACCATTGAGCCAGCGATAGGGGCTTCCACATGGGCTTTTGGGAGTCAGAGGTGGAGGCCATATAAAGGCATTTTCACTAGGAAGGCGATTAAGCAGGCAAGTCATAGTATGTTATTTGTTCATGAGTGGGGGGTTTCTGGTTGAATTAGGTTTATTATTACTATTGAAATGTTGGAGTATTTAGTGTTTAAAAATAGAATAGCAACTAATAGGGGGAGAGATCCAGCAAGTGTGTAAAATAGAAAGTATGTCCCTGCGGAAAGTCGCTCGGCTTGGTTTCCCCATCGTGTAATAACAATGAGGGTGGGAATTAATGTTGTTTCGAATATAATGTAAAATAGGGTGAATTCGGTTGCGGAGAATGTTAATAATAGGGCAACTTGTAGGGTTGTAATGACTACTAAAAAGTTTCGTTTTCGAGCAAGAGGTTCGTGTTGGAGGTGGTTTTGGCTAGCTAGGGCTATTAGTGGGAGAAGTCAGCAGGAAAGGATTATTAATGGGGCGGAAATTGAGTCAATGTTTAGGTAGGAAGAGGAGAATATTATGCTAGGGTTTAGAGGATACTTAAATCAGACTAGACTTATTAGTGCAAGTAGTATTGAGTAGGAGGTGTATATTGTGAAAAGGATGTTTTGTTTTGATAGAAGGGCTGTTGGAATTAATATAAGGGTAGGTAAAAGAATTTTTAGCATTGTAAGAGGTTTAGGTTTTTAAGATGGTCCGAGCCATGTGTTCGAGAGGTTGCCACTAATAAGGCGAGGCCAGTTCCTGCTTCACAGGCAGAAAAAGCAAGGAGGAGAATGGGAGAAATGTTTGTGGAGGGGAGTTGTAGTGTAGATGAGAATGCTGTAAGTGCTATAAAGAGGGCTAATATTATGGCTTCGATACAGAGTAGTGCGGAAACTAAGTGTGTTCGGTGTAGGGCCAACCCTAAAATTCCGAGTACGAAGGCAGAGGAAAAGGTAAAATATGTTGTCATATGGCAGTCCAGGGTTAAAACCTGGGGCTACTAAGTCGAAATTAGTTGTTTTATTTATACTAACTGCCTACTCTGCCCACTCTAGCCCCCCTGCTAATCATTCGTAAATTAAGCCTAGTGTTAGAAGAATAATGATTGCGGATATTCAGATTAAAGGGGTTGTTGGTTGTATAAGGTTTATGGCTCATGGGATCGGAAGGAGTAGCGCAATTTCTAGGTCGAATAGAAGAAATAGGATTGCAACTAGGAAGAATCGAAGCGAGAATGGTAGACGGGCGGTTCCTAATGGGTCGAAGCCGCATTCATATGGGGAGAGTTTTTCTGTGTCTGGTGATATTTGTGGTAATCAAAAGCTAATAGTAATTAAGATAACTATAAGGGTTGTTGTAATTAAGAATATGGTTGTTATATTCATTACTCTTTCTTAAGGTTTTATTAAGGCTTAGTGATTGGAAATCACTTGTACTGGTTGATACTAAAAGAGCAAGAGCCTCATCAGTAAATTGAGATGTAAAGGAACAGTCATACAACGTCTACGA
>NW_027101427.1:0-40083 GCF_035046505.1 Tiliqua scincoides | reverse complement strand
TGGGCCACTGTGAGATACAGGAAGATGGACTAGATGGGCCATGGCCTGATCCAGTGGGGCTGTTCTTATGGAGTGAAGACTGAGACCCTGATCCCAGACAGTGGATATGGTTTTGACATAAATGAACTTTGCACATGGTCAGGGGCAAGTACCTTGTGGTTATTAAGCCATACTCAAGGCAACAAATCTCTCAGCTCAGGGAAGGTTAGGTAAGCTGAGATGTTTGTCTGCTTGTGTTATCAAGATGGTGGGAACAGAGAGAGCACCTCTAACCATATTCAGTGTCCTTCCCTCACCACTGCTTTACAATGGACCTGGACTTGGTGAACAGGTCTTCTGATGTAAGGGAAATGTGTTTAGGCACTAAAACCTGGACTCAGTTTCATTTTAGGGAAGTCACAAAAGCAAAGGAGCAGAATTATGTCTGGGCTGCAGGACAGCGTAGCCAAGAGGGGCAGGGAAGTGGAAAGCTGAATGCAGAAGCCCCACATGATGTGAGTTAAGTCATCTCTGTTTGAAGAGGATTCAGATGTTTGAAGGCCGTCTGCGTGTGCAAAGGAAGCATGTCAGGTTGAAGGCTCTAGATCAGTGTTTCTCAAACTGTGGGCAGGGACCCAATAGATTGGTCGTGAGCCAATCTTAGGTGGGTACCCATTCATTTCAATGTGTATTTTATTTTTAATATATTAGACTTGATGCTACCATGGTATGTGACTGCATTTGGGGTGATGTTACAGATCTATACTCTATACTTTGAACAGGCTACTATGAATAGGCTTTTAACAAAGATAGTCAGTGTGGCTTACTCCTGGGTAAGTGTGAATTGCAGCCTTTGGGATGTTTGAGAAATTTTTTTAAAAACAGATCAGTAACGGCTTGGGAGGGTTAGGAGGTTTCTTCTATATTTTAAACAAATGTTTAAACTTATACTTACTGATGGTAAACTTTTAATTTACTTACTTAATTGATCTGATTTTTTTGTATGGGAGGTATTAAAGACGGTCCTGCTTGATGATGTCACTTCTGGCCATGACATCACTTCCAGGTTAATGACATCACTTCCTATGGGTCATGACAGATTGTCATTCTAAAAAGTGGGTCCAGGTGTTAAAAAGTTTGCGAACCACTGCATTAGATTAATTTTCCCCCTGCTATGGCTTTTTCTTTCTCTCCCAGACTAGGAGAATCCCACTACAGGTCATCTTAGTATTGGCAACCTTCAGTCTCGAAAGACTATGGTATCGCGCTCTGAAAGGTGGTTCTGGCACAGCGTCTAGTGTGGCTGAAAAGGCCAATCCGGGAGTGACAATCCCTTCCACACCGGGAGCAAGTGCAGTCTGTCCCTGGTCTGTCTCCCTGGCTATGGGCCTTCCTTCTTTGCCTCTTAGCCTCAGACTGTTGGCCAAGTGTCTCTTCAAACTGGGAAAGGCCATGCTGCACAGCCTGCCTCCAAGCGGGCCGCTCAGAGGCCAGGGTTTCCCACTTGTTGAGGTCCATCCCTAAGGCCTTCAGATCCCTCTTGCAGATGTCCTTGTATCGCAGCTGTGGTCTACCTGTAGGGCGCTTTCCTTGCACGAGTTCTCCATAGAGGAGATCCTTTGGGATCCGGCCATCATCCATTCTCACGACATGACCAAGCCAACGCAGGCGTCTCTGTTTACAGGTCATCTAAGGAGCTGAATAAACCATATTTAAGAAACCAGCTGGCCTACCTATTCCCACATGGAGTTTGTATGGTTTCCACAGACAGTGCAGATGGGCCTCTCCCCCCTCCCCAAATCCCATCACGTGCTTGTCCAGAACACCCCACTCTTGCCTCACAGCTTGCAAGTAAGCAGCCCCATGAATGAACTATGTGATTTTCACACTGCAAAAATGAATTTCAGAAACATCACATGTCACTTGCTGAGTGGCAAGACTCCGCGACATCTGCTACGTGTCACCTGCTTGCAGTGGTGAGCGATGTCAGTGTGTGCCACGTTCCATGGTTTGGCAATGTGGGTCACTCACTGCCTGGTATGGATTGCAACTGGGTTCATGTGGAGCTCAGCTCATGAGCCGCAGCAGTCACCCCTCCCTGCCAAGATGGCTCCCTGAAATAGAAGTTTTGCAAGCTTCTCTCAAGCTACCCCCTCAAATGCTGACAGGGTGCTAAGCTCATCTCTTTGTTTCGCCTGCAGGCCAAACTACAGGCTGCCTTGGAGTGCCACAGTCTGAAATCCCACCATCATGTTCTTCTTGCAAAAGCAGCAATGGGGAGCCCCAACTTGGATTAGGACTGCGCTAGAGGCAGAGTGAAGTCCACCCCTTTTCACTTGTGCTGCTTTATATGCCTGTAAATTTTCTTCTCTGTGGCTTTTATTAACTTTAGGAAGCAACTTAGATTGGGATCCCCTGCAGGACAGATGGAAAAGATTGAACTCCCCTTCCCTTATTCCCCAGCTTGAATAGGGAACCCCTGCAGCAAAGGTAGAAAGCATTGGAACCCCTTTCTCATGTGCCAGGGTCTTAACTCACTCACTCACTCACTCACTCACTCACTCACTCACTCACTCACTCATCACTCACTCACACTCTGTTGATTTTACAAGAAAGTCACACTGGAAATTCCAATTCTGGAACTTCAACTTCAAATCAGGTGGTGAACTCTTAACTTGTTATGCACGGTTTAAATGGGGCAGACTAGACCCTCAGGTGCCCTTTGGGGCTTTTTCACAAGCAAAGACAAGGTCAGTTAGCAAAAGTCTATTCCCACACTGTGACATAATTCCAGTTTGTGATGAGAACACTTATCGCTTTCAGTCTGTAGAGGTGAGCGACAAGTGAGTGATGTGGCCATAAGGGGGAGCCCTGGGGCTGGCAGAAAAGAATGGTGTATCCAGAGTCCCTGACAAGGACAGAACATGAATTCTGAACTCAAGTTTGATGTGGACTGCTCTGTTCAAAGTTAGAGTCTCAACCAGAGATTTATTTATTTTTTTTCAAAAAAGGCAAATGAAATGGAACCCAGGTTAACATAAGAACATTAGAAGAGTCCTGCTGGATCAGGCTAAGGGCCCATCAGCTTCCTGTATCTCGCAGTGGCCCACCAGATGCCTTAGGGAGCATACAAGACAACAAGAGACCTGCATCCTGGTGCCACTCCCTTGCACCTGAGGTAGCCCACTTCTCAAACCTGGAGGCTGCATATACCTATCATGGCTTGAAACCTGGGATGGTTTCCTCCATAAGTCTGTCCAATCCCCTTTTAAAGGCACCTGGGCCAGACACCATCGCCATATCCTGTGGCAAGGAGTTCCACAGATTAATTGCACAAAAGAAACATTTCCTTTTGTCTGTTCTAACTCTCCTGTCAATCGGTGTTAGTGGGTGTCCCCTGGTTCTCAGCAGTTTGCTGTCTTCTCCTGCATAGTCTGAGAAGAATGAAAGATGCTGAAGCAACCCTGGCCAGTGTCCTGCTGCACATTGAACTCATCACAGGAGGCACTTAGGAGTGTCAAAAATAAACAAAACTATGGGGAGTTTGGCTTCAGGTCTTGCCAGAACATTGTGCAGAGAGTTGGGTGGCCAATCCAAACATTCCCCTCCAAACGTTATTTTCCTCTTCCTTGTTATTTTGAGCTCTGCCTTCTGGGCTCGGGGAAGTTATCTACACCACGTTGCCAATTCTTTGAAAGTGGAGAGGGGAGAGGTGAGGTGCACATAGCCATGGAACTCACATCGCACTGGGTGTGTGAGCGAGTGTCTCCTTTTTCCTCTTGGGGCATCTAGAGCCCCAGTGCAGTCTCTTTCTCTGTGTATTCTGGCTGACTACAAACTCCATCTCTCTGTTTCTTCAATTTCTGAGATCTAGCGGACATCACCCCCTGTCCCTGAATTCAAACTAAACACACAGTCTTGCACAAACAAAAGTCTTGCACAAACAAAAATATATTTCACTGTAAAGGTTTCAGAGTAATGCATGCTGGCAATTAAAAAAAAGTAAGGAATTTTACAAAAGCACAATCACTTTATATGTATTTCAAATGACTGATCAAACAATGGGAAAAAAACTGTTGTATTTATTTAGATTCAAATTATACCCTTCTGAATGAAAATGAATAAAAGATTACATCTCTTCAAAAGCTTGTGTGTGCCCCTGCCTTTCTTTTATAGCTTTCTATTATGAAAAAAAGATATAAGTACCTGTAAAGTACCATCAATACAAAAGGCTATAATTATTTTTCTTTGAGGTTTACTTAAGGACCACCAGCCTCTTCCCCTTGTAAAAAGAGAAGAGGAGGAAGAGAAGAAGGAGGGGCTGGTCCCTACTGTAACAGAAGAAAACGAGGAGAGAGGATCGCAGGAGACGAGAAAACGATAGGATGAACTCCCCCCCCCAAAAAAAAACACAGAAAAGTTATAAACAGGGTAAGATATAAAGACGAAAGCATGATTTTCAAACAAAACCTGCAAGTAAGATGGCCAACTTTTTAACTGGCCCCTGCTCCTCTGCCTTTAACAGCAGCTTGAGCTGCTGATATAGTGATCTTTTTTATCCCCCAGCCATGAACAGCTTCACCTGCAAATGAAACTGCTATTAAAAGCACAAAAGTAGGAAAGGTCCCATTATTTTTTTATCAGATGGCAACTCTGGTTCTGTGTATGTGTGTGAGTCTACTTATGTATGAAAAAAAAAGTTGCAATTTTATTATATGCCTGTTTTCCACCCACAGGTCCTTTCAGGGTCAAGTCCATGGCCAAAGACCCCCCCCCCCCCCATCTTGATATTGGGATGATCTTCCAACCCTGTATCCTGCAAATCTGCCTAGTCTGACTGCAGTTTGACAAGTCTTGCTTCCCATGGCAATGTGGAAGGAACTACATTGCCTGATGGTGAATTTCAAGCCCCTTGGTATTCACTGAGGCTTACTCCCAAGTGAGTGCATCTAGGATTGCAACCTCAGGGCCCAATCCTATCCAACGTTCCAGCACCACTGCAGTCACAATGCAGTCCCGAGGTAAGAGAACAAATGCTCCTTTACCTTGAGGAGGCCTCCATGACTGCTCCCCCACCTCAGGAAACACCATACACCTCTTTGGCATGGCTGTGTCAGTGCTGGAAAGTTGGATAGGATTGGGTCCTAAGTTGTCACTAGCAAGTCTTATTAGACAATTAGCTGCTGTTCCTCCATGCCTGTGTGTTTAGAGACAAAGTGTCACCTTGGATTGCATGCCAGTGCATGGGTGGTGGGAGGTCCTGGGCTAACTGGGCGACACAGAAAGCCAGAGCCAGTTTTAAGTCAATTGCCCCCAGTTGGGCCCATTAAATCACATGCACATTTTAAGCGCAACATTTTGATTGCTTTCCATTCTACAATAGAGATGTAAAGTCTATAATAAATTTTACTGATACCTCTAAGATTCCACAGACCTTGGCAGTGAACCTGGAGCACCTAAAAAAAGTTTCCAATTTGGCCCCACAATAAATGTTTCCAAGTGGACCCTCCAGATCCAAAGCCGGCCTTGCAGGAAGCATTGCAGCAGATAGCTTTTGGGAAATGATACACTGAGAAGGGGGGAAACAAGACTGTTTCTCTGGATTGCCAAGTGCCAGGAATAATAATGCTTGAAGAAGGAATGGAGGAAAGCAGTGAGGGCAGAGAAAAGTAAAGGACGCGTGTTCAGAGAAATGAAGCTCTTTTAGGTGCTTATGGAAGGGTTCTTCAAAAAGCAGATTATTATCTACCTACCTACTTGTCTTATATTCTAAGTTTCTATTGAAAGGGAATTCTCCTCCCACCCACCCCCCAAAAAATGTGATGTATCAGAAGACTCCACAGGGAAATTTGCAGAGGGTTGGTCACAGATATAGGAGAATTAATGACAGAAAATGGCTTGGCCATGAAACTCACTAAATGACCTGGGACCAATTAATCCCTCTCAATGGTACCGTTTCATTTTTCAGATTACAAACAAGGAGTGTTTACCAGGTTGTAGTCTCTCTGAATGCCAGGTGTGAGGGAGTGGCAACAGGACGCAGTGGTTCTCAAACTGTGAGCCATGGCTCCCCAGGGAGCTGTGAAAACAAGCCAGGGGAGCAGTGGAATCCTTGCAAAAAACCAGCCACCCTATACAATGTAGAGGATTGCAGCCCTAATGGGGAAATGTGGCCAATGGCCCAGTAGGTCAAGGGAGCTACTGGTCGCAGTGGCTACAGGGATACAGGGATCTTATTGCCTTGATTGCCCCTTGAGGTATCTGGTAGGCCACTGTGAGATACAGGAAGCTGGACTAGATGGGTCCTTGGCCAGATCTAGCAGGGCTCTTCTTATGGGTGTGACTCTCATGTCTTGGATTGGACTTCCAATTATCTGCCTGTGTTTTGAGGTTCTCAGTACACTTGGACGTATACAGAAAAGACAGTCATTTCTTTCCATGGATTCTCCACCCCCACAAAAAAACTTATTTGCCACCATCTGGCTTCACAGATTGCTTTAATTATGTCTGCTCCCTAACCTGGTTCCTGCTGTCACTCCTGATTTTATCTTCCACCAATGAACTGGTTTCCAAAGGACCTCTTGGAAACTCTTAGGATTCAATATCTCACCAGGAACCTGGTTTTACTCCCTGGAACGCTGCCATTTTAGCAACAGCGATATGTCTGAGAAAGTTCCAGAGGACCCCAGCATCCAACAAACATGGGTTTGTGTATCGATAGTGCTAAGAAACGAGTGGGTGCCAACAGTACCAATTTCTCTTTCCTTTGTTCTCTGTGTTCCTCCTTCCATGCTGGTATTTGGTATTTGCCAGATGGGCCAAATGTCAGAACTTTTGCCATTGTGTGTTTGCATTGTTTTTAGCTAAAATGTCTTGTATTTTGTTTACAAGTCAAGTATTTTGAGCAGGAGAAAGTTAGTTTTCTTTATGATTGGCCTTGCAACCTATATCCTCCAGTCAACCTGATCCTCATCGACTTGGGAAAGAATTGTAGCTTAGAGGCAAAGTGCTGGCTTGGAATGCAGATGGTCCCCGGTTCAATTCCTGCCAGCTCAAAGAAAGACTGGGACAACCTGTCTGGAACATAAGAAGAGCCCTGCTTGATCAGGCCAATGGCCCATCTAGTCCAGCTTCCTGTATCTCACAATGGCCCAACAAATGCCCCAGGGAACACACAAGACAACAGACACAACCTGTGCTGTGGTGCCTTCTCTTGCATCTGGCAATCAGAGGCAGCTTGCCTCTAAGACCAAGAGCATACACATACCTACTATGACTTATAACCTGTGATGAACTTTTCCTCCAGAATTTTGTCCAATCCCCTCTTAAAGGCATCCAGGCAAGATGCCCTCACTACTTCCTGTGGCAAGGAGTTCCACAAACTAATTACACTCTGGGTAAAGAATTATTTTCTTCTGTCTGTCCTAACTCTCCCAACACTCAACTTTCATGGATGCCCCTTTGGGGAACCAGTTAGTATAGGTGAACAATCAACTTGGCTCTATCCGTAGCAGCCTTGTAATGCTCCCATGTGCCCAAATCTGTCAAGTAGAGTCCAGGCATTAAGGGAAAGAATGGGAATACCTTAGTTCGACTTGAGATTCAGCCCCATCTGACTTGCACTGCAAGCCCATTTCCAGGAGGGGGCACAGGGTTAACAAGGTTTAGCCTGTTAAATGAGACCAAACAGTAGCTAATTTTGAGGATATTTATGCATACTGTACTTATTTCATCTACATGAAATGTCCAGATCCTGTGAGATTGTACAGGACTGGGACAGTGGAGCAGAACTCCAGGACTTCTCCTTTCTTAAATCCCAAGTTGGGGACCTCAGTGCTCACTAAAAGAGCTCCATAACATTTCACCAGGTTCTCATTGGTCTCCTCTGCCAATCACTTAAATAGCAAACCAGTGTTACACACAGGACTTACTTTGGACTGTTCAATTCCCCTCCCCAGATCCCTGCAGCACAGTCACTGAAAAAAAACTACCTGCCACCTTTGGGGATATCACATCCATGCCACAGGTTAAAGTTAAACATTGAAAACATGCGTTGTTCAGCCTTTAGGAAAGATTGACAAAATTTGGGATGCTCAATGATGATCAGTAATGATACTGTGTGTGTGCCCAATGGGTTCATTGGACAACCTGAATGTATCACATTCAACCTGACCTACCTTGCAGGTCCGTCATGAGAAGAAACTGGAAGAGTCCCATATATACTGGAAGAGTCCCTTGTGTTGAAGGAGCTCAGGGTGGTGTACACAGTTCTTTTCTTCCTTATCTTCTCACAACAACCTTGTGAGGTAGATGAGGCTGAGAGATAGTGACTGGCCCAAGGTCAACCAAAAAAGTTTCACTGATGAACTGGGAATTGAACCTGGATCTTTCAGGTCTAAGTTCAACTCCTAAACCATGACACCATCCTGGTTCCCTTCTCCCCCCCCCCCCCATGGCTTCTTCATTTGCCTAATCCAGACAGTTGTATAACCATTAAGTAATGGGAGCTCTGCTTGTATGTGAAAATCAAAGATTCACACAGCAGCATGTTGGCACCATGGCTGATGTGAGACTGTGGCTCGAGTAGAACATTTATTGCAAGTGGCCTGGCTTGTCCACTTCTACATTTCAAATGGTTCCTCAGTAGGGATGGCAGATTAAAAGGCCAAGTTGTGCAGTAATGCAAACACAGCAGTTTGCCTGGGTACAGAAGGAGGTTCTTGAGACCTACAGTTGCGTCAAAAGCCGAGTTATGTTGCAGGTATTAAAGACAACTGCTAAAGCAGAGCTAGTGTAGAACCTGCATGGTTTTACTCTGGGGCTTTTGTCCACCAAGGGCAGATAGGAAAAGAAACTTGTGTTATCTCAGTGAAGTTGTTGGCGTTAAGGAGATTTAACCCCTGCTAATTGGGTAAGAGGCACTTTTTGAAGTGGGTGCTCCTTTTTTTTAGCAGGGGGAGAGTAACTGGCCCGTCTCACCCCAGCAGTGTCTGTTCTAGTGGCTGTCTGCTGGTATTCTTTTGCATCTTTTTAGATTGTGAGCCCTTTTGGGATAGGGAGCCATTTAGTTATTTGATTTTTCTCTGTAAACCGCTTTGTGAAGAAAAGCAGTATATAAATACTGTTAATAATAATAATAATAATAATAATAATAATAATAATAATAATAATAATAATAGTCAGCTGGGGAAGAGTAGCAAAATACAGAGAACACCACAATACTTTCAAGGGACTTGCCACTGAAAAGAGCTTCTGCTGTTGCTTTGGGGGTGATCGGCAATTGCCTGCAAGCACATGAAAGCAAGTGCTTAGAGAAGGATGACCAAATTAAACTGTACAGTACTTTTTAATACTGCAAATCTCTGGGCTTGGTTTTGGATGTGCAAACGAGATTATAGAGGAGAGATGTCTCTATCCTGTATGGATACTTTTAAGAGGGTTCTACTGTACAGATGTTTCTCATACGTTGGTTTTAATCTTGCAGATGTCATTGCAGTTGCCTGGGTCAGTTAAGGCCAAGAGTGCTAAGGTCCAATCCTTAGGCTAAGAGTCCAATCCTATCCAGTGAGGCTAAGAGTCCAATCCTATCCAAATTTCCAGTGCCGGTGCGGCAGCAATGCAGCTCCAAAGAAAGAAAACAAACATTCCCTTACCTGGAGGAGGCCTCTGTGATTGCCCTCCTACCACAGGATGCAGTGCATGCCCCATTGGGCTAACCCCTGCTAACTGGGTAAGAAATACTTTTTCAAGTGGGTGCTCCTCTTTTTAGCAGGGGGAGAGTAACTGGCCCACCTCCCCCCAGCAGTGTCTGTTCTAGTGGCTGTCTGCTGGTGTTCTTTTGCATCTTTTTAGATTGTGAGCCCTTTTGGGACAGGGAGCCATTTAGTTATTTGATTTTTCTCTGTAAACCGCTTTGTGAACTTTAGTTGAAAAGCAATATAATAATAATAATAATAATAATAATAATAATAATAATAATAATAATAATAATAATAATAATAATGGCTGCACCTGCGCTGGAAAGTTGAATAGGATTTGGCCCACAAGCACTTGCCTCAAGCAGCAGACTGGCAAGGGGCACTCACCACCACTCTGTGGATTGCATGAGAAAGAGGAGTGGGAGAGGAAATGTAGATAGTCTAGCCCACCTGCTGCACCCCTTCCCGCTTCCTTTTCCAGCGAGTGAGAAGAACAGAGGATGGGACATCACTCAGTAACAGAGGGGGCGGCCTTTTGCCAGGAAGTTTTGGGCTGGACCTGACAATAATTGTTTGCCTCTCACCAGTGGCATAGCTAAGGGGGGAGAAACATTTGTTTTCCTACCTTGGGGCTGCATTGTGGCTATACCGGTGCTGGAAAGATGGATAGGATTGGGTTCTAAGAGCCCAATCCTATGCATGTCTACTCAGAAGTAAGTCCCTTTTAGTCAAGGGAGCTTACTCCTGGGTAAGAGTGGATAGGATTGCAGCCTTCTATACTTACCTGGAAGTGAGCCCCATTGGTTATAAGGGGCTTACTTCTGAGTAGACATGCATAGGCTTGGGCTGTAAGGCACCTGGGTCCCTTTCCCCGCCAGCCTGCCTCCAGAACCGGCTCCCCCACCGCTCGGAACGTCCGCCTGGAGGTTCCAGCATCCGCGCGCCGGCTGGGGATGCGGTTGCCATGCCAACGAGCCCCGGCATCTCCCGTCGCCCGGGCGACCGTTGCCTGGACAACGGAGTCCTGCTCCGGCAGCATCCCTCCTTCGCCGCGCTCTCTCCTCCCACCCAGCGCTGGGACCCGGCCAGGCGGGGAATGCGCAAGCTCCGGCCCGGCCAGCCCGGCGGCTCAGAGTCACATCCCCATCATGGCGCTCGGACGCTGGACGCTGCTGCTTCTCCTGCCCGTGCTCCGTGAGTCCCGCCCGGTGGGGTGGGGAGGGGGGCAGGAGCTGGTGCAGGGAGGGGGCCGCGCTGTGGGGAGGCGCAGGGAAGCCCGGAAGGAAGGGGGCAGAGCAGAGCAGCCCTTCTTGCCTTGCCCCACCAGCGACCACCAGCCCCCCTTCCAGCCCCAGCGCTGCCTTCAGCTGGGAGATGGGAGGGGGCGTAACTGTGCATGCCATGGGGGGGGCGCTTGCACCCTTCCCATCAATGGGCCACTGAGTGCAGAGGACAATAGAGGCTGGGGGTGCCTGCTGTGGCTTTGGGATTCACAAGGGTTCCAGTTGCGTGGGCTGTGTGGGGGGCTTGTGGCTGGAGAAGGGACTGAAAGGGACAAAAGGAGCCACGGGGGAAGCTTTCAAAAAACAGTGGCAGGTGGTCTCTATCCCCCCTTTACTTTGTGGGCATCGTGCGCGGTGGTGGTGAAAAAGCGATGGGTGGGGGGGTAATTGGGGGGCCCTTGAAAGAAACAGAATTGTGTCTCAGAGGTCATATCAGGCTCCTAAAAAAAGAAGTGTCTTTCTCGAGGGGTTCCCCCCTCTACCAGTTGCGAGGGGGGACAAGCACAAAAGCTCCAAGAGCCCCCCCTGGAAGCCGTCAAAGTTTCTTTCTCTTTCCAGAACTTCTGAGCACTCTTTGTGAGAAGTCTGGTCGGGAGGGCAGAGGCGCATGGAGAGATCTTGCTCTGGTTGGGAAAATAAAAAACTGTTCCAGGAAAGGGAGTTTCCCTTTAAAGCTGGCATGTGGGAACACTTTCCCTGCCCCATCCGCCTATAGTTTAGGCGCACGGACACATATATCGCACATCAGGGTTGAATTACGAGGCATATGCGAATTTGCATGTGTGTATTTGTTCCCCCAGGAGCTCACTTCTTTTCTTTACTTTTCAAGACTTAAAAGTGATGAGGCCCCCACTCCCACCACCGCTTCCAAGTAATAAGGGGTCTTGGCTGTACCCCCCTCAACCCTCCCCATAGTTCAAGCACCTCCCCTTGTCTTTCCAAAGGACCAGGGAATCAGGAATGCGGGGCTTGGCCAGGCAGAGTTGATACAGGATCCTATTCACTTGGCAACACAGTCGCCCTTTGTTCGGGCAGCCCCCACGCAAATGTTTGCCACTTTAATTGCGAAAACATTTGCTAATTCCATTCATGAATGAATTGGGGGGGGGGGGTTGCTTGTCATCTGGCTATTAATAAAGGCCAGGGAGGGTCTGGTTGTGTATTCCAGAATGGCCCCATGGGTGTGTAAGAGGGATGTCTTGCAGCCTTGCTTTTCCTCACTTCAGGCAGACAAAACACTCACACCTTACTCTTCGACACACACAGAGTCCGTGTAGCGTATACATGATTTCCGATCTGTATGCGTGTACAGTTATTCACATGTTACATTTAGCTTACATAAAACATCACATGCAATCTGTATCCTATATTTTCTAGAGGTTCCGTTCCTGTGTTTTTAAAATGTCACAAGAAAAAAATGTACACACATACAGATGTTTATATGTACGTGCAACATCAGTGTGCCTTGCATCCAACAATGTTTGGTAGATCATCTGTCTGGATAGTTCATCACTTCTGGTGATCACATATGTATATGTGTATGTAATTTTGTTTTGCATTGTATAATTTTTTTTGCATTGTGTACATAAATACACGATCATCTGATCTGGCAACCTCATACAAGCTTCCACGCAAGACATGATTTCCAGGCAGGAATTTTGTTATACATCCAGTGACCTTTAAGCAAACTTCTAACCTGATCTTATTTTTCCCAATTTGAGTAGAACAAAAATACACACATATTTACTTACATTCCTATCTGCTCCCCCTCCCACCACAACAATCCCTTTGGGCTGGGATGAGAAAACAGCTGTTCAAAGACTCCACCTTGCTTGCAAGAGGTACCCTAGCAGAGCTATCCAAGATTTCAAAGTCTGATTTCATGCCCAAAAGGGAAAGAAACAAGCTATTAAACAGATACAAAATGTTGGCTGTTATAATAATTGATGTATCCAGTGCAAAATGGCATGAACTAGGTCTCTGCCCCAAGGTGTTTGCCAGTTTATACCTAAACTGGCAAATTTATGTTCCTCAGAGGCAACCCAAAGAACAAAAATTTGCTTGTTGTAGGCCACAAGATTTGGCAGGTTCATATGGGAGAAAGCACAGCTTACCAGAACGTAGGCTTTGTTTCTGCCTGGGATAGGGAACGTGAGTTGGGCTGCAAATGTCAAAAAAAGATGGGGTTTGAGTTGAGATTTGGAGGAAGAGGTGGCACCATGCAAGTATTCTGGGAGGAAATTCTAGGCCAGCGGTTCTCATTTAGCACCAGGACCCACTTTTTAGAATGAGAATCTGTTGGGACCCACTGGAAGTGATGTCATGACCAGAAGTGGCATCATCAAGCAGGAAAATTTTTAAACAATCCTAGGCTGCAATCCTGCCCACACTTACCTAGGAGTAAGTCCCATTGACCATCACTGTTAAAAGAATATACGTACATAATAACATGTTAAAAGTACAGGTCTGTAACATTTCCCCAAATGCAGTCACATACTATAGAAGCATCAAGTCTAATGCATTAAAAAATAAAATATTGAAATGAATGGGAACCCACCTGAAATTGGCTCGCAACCCACCTAGTGGGTCCTGACCCACAGTTTGAGAAACACTGTTCTAGGCTATCATCCTCATTTACCTAGTTCCTGTATTTCCTACTTGTTTAACTTTTCAGCACCGGTGCTACAGCAATGCAGCCCTAAGGTAGGGTAACAAATGTTTCCATACCTTGAGGAAGCCTCTGTGACTGCTTGCCCACCACAGGATGCTCCACTGGCACAGTTGTGCCGGCACTGGAAAATTGGATAGGATTGGGCCCTCAGAGTGGTGTACATTGTTTGGCCACCTTCTTTTCTCCTCTCAACAGCCCTGCGAGGCCGGTTGGGCTGAGAGATGGTGACTGGGACACGGTCACCAGTAAGCTTCATGGTCAACTGGGGCTTCCAAGTCACGTGGACTGCCAACCACACTGGTCATATCACCATGTCTTCTGTAAGCATTTCAGTATACAAATTGCTATATAGAGCAATCCTATGCATGTTTACTCACAGGTAGATGCCCTGTGTTCAGTAGAGCGTATTCCCAGGTAAATGTGCATAGGATTATAACCTGAGAGTTATAACCAGAGAGTAAGTAACCATCTTTTTTAATTGGAAAGTAGGTTGGTTAAGCTAAAAGAGTGAGGCTTGTCCAAGGCCATCGTCTTCTGAGCTGAGTGGGATGTGGACTTGACCCCCCCATTCTCAAACCCATTGCTCCTCAGCCTTTGTGTCTTCCACCCCCACCTACTCCTCAAGGACAGACTCCTTGAGGAGGCATGGATTCCCAGGATGTGCCAAAATAGCTGGGAGGGATGGAATTCTCCAGAGTCACAAATAGGTTTTGCATCTACAAAGGCCTTTTTGTAGCGTGGCCTTAAGAATATCTAGATCCTCCTTTTTTAGAAAAAGAGACAGCATCCAGCTGTCTTTCAAGCAAGCAAGTGCTCCGGGCCAGCTGTCCAGGCCCCGAGATGGCTTTTTTTGTTAGGTTGTGTGGCTTTTAGCTTTGCAGCTCCCAAACTTGCAAGGGGGGAACTTGAATGTAAAGAATGCCATGTGTGCAAGGAGCTGCATCCCTGTTGTGTGGCAGTAGCCAATCAAATACAAGCTCACTTAGTTTGGGCCAGAATTGGGTGCTTTGGACGGCAAGTTCAGTAACATTCTTGGCTCGCGTTTGGTGCTTCTTGTCCAGCAGTAAATAACAAGCACTGTTGTCAGAATGTACATCTTGCACATCTATTTCCCAGCTGTTGGCAAAGAACGCAGTGATAGCAAGTCACCCCCTTGACGTCCGAGAGTCGTCGGAGCCATTTTGTGGTTGTCGGTTCATGGAGACTTGTGCAAATGCATGTGCATTTATGTGTGTTTCCCTGGATGTTTACAGTAAACTCCAGTGACCTAATGTTGAACGTTGATTCCTTTTCTGACCTATTCATTTCCATCTCCCAGGGTGGTAGTTCTTGGATCCCGAATATAATTTTAATAGCTCTCAGAAGGTGCCTTGTCTATATTTAGGATGTGAACAATGAATAAGGGCTCATTACTTAAAATGACAATGAAACAACATTTCTGTGGTGTTTTCTGAGTGTGCAAAGGGTGCTTAGTTATCCATTTGATAATTTGATGTTGTCCTTACAACAACCCTGTAATGCAAGTATTATTATCCCCATATAGCTGATGAGAGTGTTGAGGCTGAAAGGGTATAGCCTGCTTAAGGTCACAGAGCAAGTTCACACCAGAGGCAGCCTTTGAGCTGGGAAGACTTGGTTTGCAACTCTGCCACTGTGCTACACCTGCTCTCACAACTCTACAAACTCATAATGTGAGTTTCTGCAGTGTGTTGCTTTTCTGGTCCCCCATTTCTATTTATTTTTTTAAAATGCTCCTTCCACTTTGGGGCTTAAAAGGGGTTCTGAAAAGCAGTGACGCAGACCCAACAGTTAAAAAAAAAAGTAAGATTGAATGATTGCGAATCAACCAATTGGGCAGTGCAGGAGAACAAGCACCCAGCATCAATCACCAACAGGCTCAGCTGGGGAACCCCAACACACCAAATTCAACACCTGTCTAAAATGCTTGATTATAACAATGTTCGGAAGGCTGCCAGGGAGGGTACTAGACCAGCCTCCCAGGAGACAGGCTCTCTGGGCATCACATCTCTGGGCACCACAGCTAAGAAGCAGCTATCATTTTTCAGGTAGTGTTGGGGCATGGACCAATGTCTCTCCAAGGATATCAATGGACAGGGAGAATTATGCAGGAGGAGGCAACCCTTTACCTTTGAGCCTCTCTTTGCTGTCACTTTGTCCCCTCCCTTGCTCATTCTAAAAGGAGAGAGGTCCCCTGGCCTCTCCCAGCAGGCGAGATTCACTTGAGGTCACCTCAAGAACATTCTTTTCTGCCAAGATCTCTTTCCACATCTGTCATGGAATACCTTTGTGTGTCACTGAGGGTTATGGGGAAGGTCCTAGCTCAGTTCACTGGGTTATGGGCCCAGTGGGCATCGCCACCACTGTGTGTGAAGCAGGCAGTACCCCCTAGAGTGCACCCGACACCCCATTTCAGCCTGTATTGCAGCACGAGGTTGATAATGACAGTTGCCAGCCATTTTGTTCAGTGAGGGCTGATGTGTCTGCCGTTATCGTTTTGTTTTGTTGAGTCATCTCCCGCTAAGCTGCTCAAAACTACCAGGTTTCTTTGGACTGCAGTTTGAAGACCAGCGACTGAGGACAATGGAGAGTTGTTTGTGCTAATTTCTGCTCTGTAGCAGATTGTCTCTCTTTCTTTGGCATCCTTTGCCAGCCAGTCTTTCCCTTTCTGCTTCGCTTTTATTTTGTGTGTGTGTGTGTCAAGGCAGAATTGGATGCTGTTGTAAATTTAGAACTAATGTTTCACAGTTGATTGCACCCATTCCTGTTGATCCAAGGAATGTTTGCGAACTTCTCCAACAGCCAGAGAAGGCAGGGTGGGGAGGACCAAATAGGGCAGGCAATTCCCGCAGGCCAGCAGCCTGCTGTTTCAGAATCCTCCACACCTTCCTTCCTTCCCATTATGCAAAATGCTTCCATTTGTAAACTAAACCTCTCCCCTCCTTGTGCGTTAACAGTGTCTGGAGGCTTGTTTGGAAATTGCAGCCCGTAAAAGCAGATGAAGCAAAAGGACTAAATTAATTAACATGCTTCCATTCTCAGTCTGCTTCCACTTCCAGCAGGAAGATGGAAAGTGGAAGGTATATTTTGATTGGAGGAAGAGGACAGCTGTGTCACGGCTTGGGTTGGAGACATCTGTCTTTGTAAGGGTTGCTGCCATTTTCCCTCGCAAATTATGGCCAACCCAACCATCATCTACCCTCCCTGTTTTACCAGGCACCGTTGGTCCTGTTTAAGAACATAAGAACAGCCCCACTGGATCAGGCCAGAGGCCCATCTAGTCCAGCTTCCTGTACCTCACAGCGGCCCACCAAATGCCCCAGGGAGCACACCAGATAACAAGAGACCTGCAAGTGCTCCTGGGAATTGTAGTTTAAGAACATAAGAACAGCCCCACTGGATCAGGCCATAGGCCCATCTGGTTCAGATTCCTGCATCTCACAGCAGCCCACCAAATGCCCCAGGGAGCACACCAGATAACAAGAGACCTGCAAGGCTTCCTGGGAATTGTAGTTAAGAACATAAGAACAGCCCCACTGGATCAGGCCATAGGCCCATCTAGTCCAGCTTCCTGTATCTCACAGTGGCCCACCAAATGCCCCAGGGAGCACACCAGATAACAAGAGACCTGCAAGGCTTCCTGGGAATTGTAGTTAAGGACATAAGAACAGCCCCACTGGATCAGGCCATAGGCCCATCTAGTCCAGCTTCCTGTATCTCACAGCGGCCCACCAAATGCCCCAGGGAGCACACCAGATAACAAGAGACCTGCAAGGCTTCCTGGGAATTGTAGTTAAGAACATAAGAACAGCCCCACTGGATCAGGCCATAGGCCCATCTAGTCCAGCTTCCTGTATCTCACAGCGACCCACCAAATGCCCCAGGGAGCACACCAGATAACAAGAGACCTGCAAGGCTTCCTGGGAATTGTAGTTAAGAACATAAGAACAGCCCCACTGGATCAGGCCATAGGCCCATCTAGTCCAGCTTCCTGTATCTCACAGTGGCCCACCAAATGCCCCAGGGAGCACACCAGATAACCAGAGACCTGCATCCTGGTGCCCTCCCTTGCATCTGGCATTCTGACATAACCCATTTCTAAAATCAGGAGGTTGCGCATACACATCAATTATCATGCGCATGTGATATGTGTATCACATACACATGTGTATGTGTATATCTCGTGTTTGCCTCGTCCCTTATTATTTTATTTTACATAGACAGCAAAACTGTCTATTTTCTGTTGATCATGTTTTGTCCCATCGTTTTGTAGCCACATAGTGAAGTAGGAATAATTGTGGTCTTAAAAACTTTAATTTTCATGCTTCTTGAAAGGTGCCTATTATTCCACACTGATTTACTGAGATATGCATACATAGCTGTTGCTAGACCTAATTATTTCTGGGCTGCATGATGTATCAGATGTAACGATACTCCCTAAGCAAATAAAACTATCTACTTCTGCAATGAGTCCTTCACCAGTTGTAATTTTACTGCTGATGTTACATAGTTTTTTATTTGATGTTTTAACTGTGTGACTCCAGTCCAAGCCCAGTGCCTGGTCCCTTCACTTGGTAAAGCACTGTCCTTCATTTGTCCCCATTTTTTGCCTTTTGAAGATTCCATATTTTATCCCAAAGGATCTCCTCTATGGAGGACTCGTGCAAGGAAAGCACCCTACAGGTAGACCACAGCTGCGATACAAGGACATCTGCAAGAGGGATCTGAAGGCCTTAGGAGTGGACCTCAACAGGTGGGAAACCCTGGCCTCTGAGCGGTCCGCTTGGAGGCAGGCTGTGCAGCATGGCCTCTTCCAGTTTGAAGAGACACTTGGCCAACAGTCTGAGGCTAAGAGGCAAAGAAGGAAGGCCCATAGCCAGGGAGACAGACCAGGGACAGACTGCACTTGCTCCCAGTGTGGAAGGGATTGTCACTCCCGAATTGGCCTTTCAGCCACACTAGATGCTGTGCCAGAACCACCATCCAGAGCACGATACCATAGTCTTCCGAGACTGAAGATTGCCAACAATCAATCATCATGGGTTACAGAGTTTCAGGCTTTAGCATTCGGTGTATCTAAATGCATGCACATGACCACTAAAGCACCATGAAGTGCACAGCCTGCAGTTTCATGTAGTGAACTACTGACGTGTCATCAGTGGTTCATGATACACATTGCAGAACAATTGTATTTTTCTAGGTCAGCTTAAACCCCAAACCGGGATGAGGGAGCACCACATCCTCTAGGCCAGGGGTCTCCAAACATTTTGGCCAGAGGTCCGCATCAAATATCTGGCGTGGTGTGGAGGGCCAGAAAAACAATTTAAATATAAACTTTAAATAAATAAATTAGAGATGGAACTCCGATGAGTGAACAAATTAATGAATGGGCTCATTCCTTTAATCTCTGGCCCTCAGAACACCCTCCAGACACAATCGGAGCACAGTTCTGGTCATGCTCAGTTGAGTGGGCCAGAGGCTTTCAGGGGACAAGAGGTTGGCCGCGGGCTGGAAAGAGGCTTGCTGCAGCCCGCATCTGGCCCCCAGGCCAGGGTTTGGAGACCCCTGCTCTAGACTTTTAAGTCAGTGCACTAAGGGATCTTGAAGAACAAATTAATAAAGTCTATAGTGGCTGCAGTAGATTTTTCAGAAGGGTGTAATAGTGGCTGAAAGAGGGCTTGGGCAAGCCATCAGCCTAGGGGTGTATTCTGAACATTGTGGCCGCCAGCTCCCTTGAACATATGCCTGTTCGTTAGGGTCTGTGTAGAGATTCCCACAGGTACTGATGCAAGGCAGGTTCCCAAGCTTGTGAAAAGAGCCCTCCATGAAGATGTCTGTCTGTGCTGGAGCCTTCTCCACATTGGAGGAAGAATCACCCATGGTGTCCCTTCTTCTCACGTTCATGGAAGCCCTGGTAGCGTCCGAAAAGAGCTACAGTCTTTCTAGAACGTATTTGATTGTGTTCTTATTTGATTGCTCCTTTTTGTTTGGCCCAAACCTATGCCCGTTTACTCAGAAGTGCATCGGAACAGTTGATGTGCTGTTGTATTTTAAAGGCCCCGCGTGTGCACCCTTAATTTTGTCGTGCGCCATCCTGGATGCTGTTTGGGATGGAGCAGATGAGATGTGAAATTTGTTAATTCAAATAAATGAATAGTGCGAAAGGGGCCATAACCCAGTTGCAGAGCCTCTGCTGTGTATCCAGAACATCCCAGATAGAACTGGGAAAGACCCCTCCCTGAAAAGCTGATGCCAGTCCGTGTCGGCCATGCTGTGTAAGATGAACAAATGCTTGAATCAGTATCAGGCTGCAACTGATTTTTAAATGAAATGCTGTGGATCTTCCTTATCTGCGGGCTTGACACCCGAGGATTTCAATATCCACGGGTGCTGAGCCTGCAGGCTGATGGACCTCACAGGACTTCCAAGAGGCAACTGGAAGTGCTTTCCGATTGTGTCCTGGAGGTATCCTGAGGCAGGGAGGCCGTGCAGCCTGCAAATTTAATTATCTATGGATTTTGGTATCCTTGGGGGGGTCCAGGAACGGATCCCCCATGGATACCAAGGACCCACTGTATGCCTTCCTGACTTTATTTCAGTTCTGGTAGAGAAGCCCCCAAATGCAGCACTAGATATGGTGCCAAGAGGGACAGGGTTCCAGTTGCCTGCTCTTTTAATGATTGTTGATCCAAGGAGGGCATTGCAGTAATAGCCGCTTTTCTCAGCTGCCCCAAATTCGCTGTCCTGCACACCTACACAAGGTCTAGCTCACCCTGGACTCCTTTGCATGTTCAAGCTCACCCAGTTATCAGATGAGATTACCCCAGGCCACCCACATTAAACAGTCACAGCAAGATCCGACGTGGGGAACGTGGTTGTCCTGCCGTGTTGCTTTCTGACTGTGGTCAGTTTTTTTTTTTGTTTTCTACGTCTTCTTTGCAGTCTTTTCTGAACCACTTGGAGAGGTTTGCATTTAATAATAGCGTCGCTGCGATGCCAGGGGGATGGACGACCGCAGACGTTGCCGCAACGTAAATAATCCAAAGGCCGCTCAAAGATGTCCAGGCCTGGTGCCAGGCTCCAAGTTAGTTGCAGTTTGCCTTGAATCTCTCACGTCCACATTGGAAGGAAATGACTGTGGGACTGCAGTACCCAGAATCCCACTGGAGACGAGTTCACAGCTGCTTCTGGAAAAGGGGAACAGTTGGAGAGGGTGGTGGGCTCACGGCGGGCAAATCTGACCGCCTTTGTTTTCTCAGATCCGCTTCTGACGGACAAAACTCTCCTGTCCCCTGGGCAGCCAAGAGAGCGTGAAATTCATCCAAAAGAGACGGCCTGTCTTTGCTTTCCCTCTTTGCTTTTGTATCTTTCAATAACGCATTCTTTCCCAGTGATTTAATGAAAGATTGGCCCTTCGCCAGTTTTCCATGTGGCAGTCGGTGCTGCTGCATCTTCTCTGCTTGAACTTTGTTTTTATTTTTGGTGGGTGAAGGGAGGGGGGTGATGACAGCATAGTAACTGGGCAGCACGCCCCCACTTTTTGGTTGATTTCCGATAAGGTCAGATGGAGCAAACGTCTTCCGGCTTTAGGAGCTGCGGTGCCCAACTGGAAACGTTTTTTGCAGGGTCCCACGTTCCCAGCCTGTAGAATCTTAGAGATATAAATAAAATTTTATTATAGGCTTTATATCTCTCTGGTACAGTGGAAAGTAATCAAAATGCCCGCTTTAAAAGCGCATGAGTTAACGGACCAAATGGATCTAAGCACGTTTTCATATAAATTCCAATTCATGTCAGCCTACAAGTAAACAAACAAAATGTGCAGATTGCCTTTGAAAAGGAAATAGTTACAAAACCACTTGTTTTAGTGACTGTGAAATGATTAAGTAAAAGTATTTACTTGTTGATTTTACCCTGGCGTGGTGGCCCCTTAGGGCCAAGATGGGAGCAATTGGTCCAGTTGGCTTAAAGCCAGCTCTGTGTCTTTCTTTCCCCCTCCCATAAAACTGGGCATCCCTAATGTGTTATCGGTGAGATACAGAAGAGATACTGTGAGATACAGGAAGCTAGACTAGATGGGCCTTTGGCCTGATTCAGGGGGCTCTTATGTTCTTATCGGTGTGAGCATCAGCTGCTGAAACCCTCTAATCATCTTTTCCTCCCCATCTCCAACTTTGGCTTCTCCAATTTGCTGCTTGATTTCTGGTGACTTGGGGCCCAATCCTATCCAACTTTCCAATGTCGGTGCAGCCGCAATGGAGTCCCAAGGAAAGGGAACAAACATTCTCTTAGCTGGCGGAGGTCTCCATGAAAGACCCCCTGCTATAGGATGCAGCGCATGCCCTGTTGGCATGGCTGCACCAGCGCTGGAAAATTGGATAGTATTTGGCCGTTATTCTCTACTAAAATCCAGAAGTCTTTGCATGCCTCTGGGTAAAGCAAACTCATTAAATAAACTGATGTTTGAAATCTGAATATTACGCCTGGCAATCTATTTAGAAAGATCTCGGTGAGGCTCTGAAAAGTCTTCTGCAAACAGAATATTATTATTTTATTTTTCTTCTTGTTAAACAACTATCGCAATCACAAGAGCAAACATGCTCAGATAGAGGCTCGACACTGGGAAGCTTAAGATTAAGCATAATTTGTATCCATGTAAAATACAGTAATGTTCTGTTGGATAGTATTGAAACTCTTACGGCAGACTTGGTGTTTCTGTACCAGGCTACAGTTCTGTACCAGTTTCTGGCTAACCAGACACCCTGTTCCTGGCAAACAACCACCAGTGAATCAGGAGAGAGAAGTGCTGAGTGCATTGACATTGCCATGTGTTTCTGCTGTTGGATCTTACAAGACAGACATGTCGAGGAGCAATTATATTGCTGTAATGTCTATTGAAGCCCTTATTGCTGCTACCTTGCAGGATTTAACCTCACCAGACTTCCTCACCAGCCATCTCTCTGGGTTTTCTTTTCTTTTTTTTTTCCCTGTTCACAATGCAGCTTAAAATTAGCATCTAAAAATAAACAGCCTCTTAACATTTGTGGACCACTGCTGGCTGTTTTTGCCTTTCTTCCTCTAGGAAGAAATACATATAATTGCTTCCAAGCTGTCTGTCTGTGTCTGTCTGTCTGTCTGTCTGTCTGTCTGTCTCATCATTCACAATTAAAAACTTAGCTTGAGAGAACTTCCTCAGTCCAAAGGCAACATACTGTACTGTGTTCCAGGTCCTGGAGACGATCGATTGGGGAGAACATAACATAAGAACAGCCCCACTGGATCAAGCCATATGCCCATCTAGTCCAGCTTCCTGTATCTCACAGCGGCCCACCAAATGCCCCAGGGAGCACACCAGATAACAAGAGACCTCATCCTGGTGCCCTCTCTTGCATCTGGCACTCTGATACATAGCCCTTTTCTAAAATCAGGAGGTTGCGCATACACATCATGGCTTGTATCCCGTAATGGATTTTTCCTCCAGAAACTTGTCCAATCCCCTTTTAAAGGCGTCCAGGCTAGACGCCATCACCACATCCTGTGGCAAAGAGTTCCACAGACCAACCACATGCTGAGTAAAGAAATATTTTCTTTTGTCTGTTCTAACTCTCCCAACACTCAATTTTAGTGGATGTCCCCTGGTTCTGGTGTTATGTGAGCCTGGGAGCACTGTGGCCTGTGTGCCTTTTGGTTGTTTGGAGGTATGTAGCTCTGTTGGAAGCATAGCGTTGGACCAGGAAGAGAACTGGATTCTCCAAGGAAAGGCTGATGCACGTGGGGCATTTATCTTTTTAAAAAGGGAGGGCCGTAATATTTTACCGCGTGACTCTAAATGCCAGTTGTAGCCATGGGGAAGAGCTGTTTGCCTATGTGTGTTCTGATTCTGGGCCTCCCAGAGTAATCTGGTTGGCCAATTTGGAAAAACAGAGTGCTGAACTAGATGGCCTTTGGGCTCTTCTTATGTCCTATTCCAGGTGGTCTCTTGCTCCGGTGTAGCAGAGTGATTTGTGCATTCTCAGCCCTTGAGACTACAAGGTCAGGCGCATTCCACTCTGTGGTGTGCACTTTTTCCTGTCCCACTCCAATTGATCTCTCCCACAGCCTGCTTACTGCCTTGTTCTTCTGTGGCTGCCCCCCTCCTCCTCGTCCTCCCAGTTCCTGCTCGCTGACATTTTAAAAAGCAGAAAGATTGGGGGAAAGCAGGAAGAGGAGTAGAGATTGATGGGCTAGAGCAGCAATTTCCAACCATAGAATGGTTGGCAACCTTTAGTCTCAAAAGACTATGGTATAGCCCTACAGCACCCAGTATTCCCAGACGGTCTCCCATCCAAGTACTAACCAGGCCTGACCCTGCTTAGCTTCCGAGATCAGACAAGATTGGGCAGGTGCAACCACTGTGCCACAAATAGTCTGCAGGTGTGTCGTGGGAGGTTGGGGGAGAATTATTTTTTAGTAGGGCTATTGGGGGATATGAGCCTCCTGCCCGCAGTTCAGTGTGTGCTTTGTCAGTTGTCAGATGGTGTGTTTTGATAATTTTAGCACCGTGTCAGTGTGCCATGAGATGAAAAAGACCAAAAATCACTGTGCTAGAGTGATTTTTCCCCCTACTTCCTCTGCCTTCCCTGCTCTTTTGAAATGACAGGCAGAGAGGAGGAGGAGGAGAAACAGGACAATGACTTCACCGTGGTTCCGTCTCCTTCATCACTACCACACCACCTGGTAATAACCGCTCCCCCTAATGTGCCACTGTGGACCTGTGGTCTCGCCAGAGCTCATTAGAAGACCGGCCCTGTTTGTTCTTAGCTGTCCTCACAACCTGTAATACGAGAACAAGCAATATTTTAATGTGCTGGGGTTTTTGTACATGCTACTTTGGTCTTTGGTCTTTGGTACATGCTACTTTGGTCTACTTTTGGTACAGCCACCGGGTAGATGGGACTCATCAGCCTGGGAAGGCAGCTCATCTGAGAGAAGGAAAACTCTGATCCCAAACCTCCACTGCCTTGTGGCTACATCCAGTTGTGGAAAAGGCTTCAGGAGTCAACCTCGAGGCAAAATCCGGAGCCGGAGTCCCTGAGGCAGTTCATGGCTGAACACAGTCACGTTCTGGCAACTCCTGCGACGCCGCTGGAACCAACCGTATTGGCCTCTGCCTTTCCATTGGACCATTTCAGCGACGTGGAGAGGGGGGATTTGCTGCATGGGTAACAGCCTATCCTCCATACCTACTTTACCCAGGCTTCGCGCACTGGAGAGGACACTCTGTTCCAGAACCACCATTCAGAGCGTGACACCATAGTCTTCCAAGACTGAAGGATGCCAACAGCAACTTTGGTCTTTCATTATCTCTTTCAAAAGGCCAGACCGGTGGAAGAATGTTCTGTTCTAAAACGCATCCGTGCCAATATAAATCTATTTATATTTTACCCATCTCTCTAAAAATAAAAAAATGAACCCAAAACTCCCACAGAGTGGGAGGGGGGAAAAATCCTCCAGGCAGCTAGGTGTTTTACAATTACTAAAGTCATGTTTATGAATTTCTGAGGAACAGGAGCCTGGGGCGAGATTTCTTAGCTGGGTTGTCGGCTCCAGGAAAGCGAGACCTTGAGAGTGCAGGTGCTTGGGAGCATGTGTTCTCATTAGTCATACAAGGGAAATGATGCACGGGAGTAAAAGGGCATGGTTGCCCCCCTTCCTCCACCCCCCCACTGGAAACATCAAACATGCCAATGAAGTGACGAGAAGAGCTTCGTTCGCTTGATTTCCATATGCCAGACTGCCGCTGTAGGTGACAGAGCTGTGCCAATTAAAGACATTGTTGCTGAAATTGTCTTATATTAATATTGCGTCTGTGCATGTGTAGGTTTTGTATCTAAGGCGTGCATTGAAGGCACATGATGCGGTCTCCTTGCAAAAGCTGAGCAGGGCTAGGTTTGGACAGTGGCTGGGTGGGAGACCGCCTGGGCATCTTTCGTTCAGCACCGCCTTGAGAAGAAAGGTGGGGTGAAAATAAGTGAAATGGATTCCATGCAGCTGTAGGCTGGCCAAAGGGGCACCTGTTGAATTTCTGCCTGCGGTTAAATAGCATTAGAGCTCAGACTAGGGACAAAGAAACAGTGGCAACCCTTCCTCCTTTGGCAGGGGGACTTGGAAGTCTGCAGACCAACTCTGAAGGGGTGTTCAGTAGCTCTGAATTTGGAGAGGGGTACTGAGAGAGCTCTTGCCTTCCCCCTCCATCCTGAAACTACAATTCCCTGTAGGGGAAGGAATGGCTCCGGTTGAAATCTGTGGTGTAGTGAGGCCTTCAGACTTCCAGATGAAGGCTGCTTATCTTCAGATAGTCCTGAGTTTATGATGTCAGGCTTTTCTTCTGCAGACCAGGAGGTGTGGAGGAATCCTAGGGTATTATCTCACTTGGCTGCTAAGATAGCCTCCCGGGTGCCGCCTGCCTGGGGCGGGAGCATGCCTCCCTGTGGGTGTTTTTGCACATGGCTCTGTGTGTGTGTGATCCTGGTTACTAACCCTTCCTCTCCTCTCCCAGTATCTTCAGATTGAACTAGGGGCCAGCTGTCCTCACCTACATTTCCTGCATGATTTAATAAGCTGCTCACTGGCTTGGGGTAAGGGTGGGAGGGCAATACAGGTCATTTGAAGTCTTCTTTCTATTAGATGGGGAGGATTTTTTTTTTAATATGCACTCACCAATCTTCTGTTGCTTTGCATCTGCTACCAAATATATTATACTCTTTTTTTTTTTCTCAGATGCCATCTGGTATCTGTAGGGTGTGCAGATACCTCTTTTTTCCCCCCTCTTCTATATCTTCTCCTTCTCTTCCTCTTGGCAATTTTTAGCTTTAAGCTAAATAAAGAGGACAGAGTTATCAGTTCACAAACAAGTGTTGGTGGCCCATCCGCTTATACCTGCAGACAGCTTCAGACTGTCATGGGATCCTTGGTTTAAGATCAGTGGTTTTTAACTAGTGTGTCACGATACATTGATGTGCCATGAATGATCCACAGGTGTGCTGTGGGAGTTTAGGGGAGGGTCATTTATAAATAGGGCCTTTGGGGAATGTGAGCCCCCTTCTCTGGCACTGCCTGTGTGCATTGTCAATTGTCAAATAACTGATGGTGTGCCTTGGCAATTTTAGCACCTTGTCAGAGTGCCATGGGATGAAAGGGGTTAAAATATGCTGGTTTAGATTAATGTAAACCTGTTGCTGTAAGCCTCTGACTCATGGTCTCGCTGTCCCCTCTCCTCCACATGCAAGGGAGGGGGGGCAGATTGAAAACTTTCACATTTAGTTTTGAATGAATCACAGTTGCCTGTTTATGTTTAAACTTGGGGAACTGGCTTATTCTAGTTCAGATAAACCTGGGGTTAATGAACCACTATCAGAATAAACCATGGTTTCCCGAGGTCGTATGTAACAGGAAACTGTAGTTTATTCAAAACTGAAAGTGAGACTTCCAACCTTCTCCTCTTGTGCATGGAGGAGAAGGAAAGGATAGGAAGTGCAGAACCCAAACCTTGCCATAATTGATGAATGATACACTTCTAAACCTTGGTTAAACGATTGCCTGAACCTGGCCTCAGTGTCGCAGGATGGTTTGAACAGCGGCATACTGTAATGTGTTACAGATTAATAGAGGGTCATCATTGTAACACCTCTATTATATCATTAATTTCTGCCTGGGGGTTGGGAACTCTAAGGGTGCAATCTTCACCCCTAATGTCAGTGCTTTCCAGCACTGATATAAGGGCAATGTAGCTCCAAGGTAAGGAACAAACATTCCCTTACTTTGAGGAGGCCTCCGTGAGTGACACCCAACTGCAGGATGCAGCACACGTCCCATTGGCACCGCTCTGCCAGTGCTGGAAAGCACTGACACAAGGGGTTAGGATTGCGTCCTAATTCTAATTGTCTCCACTCTGTTATCAACTGTTCAAAATATCCTTCAGCAACTGGAGTGTGTGAACTAGCAGCTAGCTCATGGTGCAGGAGTGAACCTCAACATGTGGGAAACCCTGGCCTCTGAGCGGCCCGCTTGGAGGCAGGCTGTGCAGCATGGCCTTTCCCAGTTTGAAGAGACACTTGGCCAATAGTCGGAGGCAAAGAGGCAAAGAAGGAAGGCCCATAGCCAGGGAGACAGACCAGGGACAGACTGCACCTGCTCCCAGTGTGGAAGGGATTGTCACTCCCGAATCAGCCTTTTCAGCCACACTAGACGCTGTTCCAGAATCACCTTTCAGAGTGCGATACCAGAGTCTTCCGAGACTGAAGGTTGCCAACGTGAGCACTTGTGACAAGGTGGTCTGGTTCAGGCATAATGACAAACCATGGTTTGTTCTTCTACGTACACTACAAGCTGCAGTAAACCTTGGGCTTGTGCAGTCCTGCGGCACTTCTCCTCCTCCATCATTTGCAAAGGGAAGAAACCTAAAGCTTCTGGTCACCTTTGTTTGGTACCCGCCCCTGCAAAGTCATTGTCCCAGTTTTGGCCTTTGGGTCTTCTGTATTTAACTTTGTCAGGATGTACTGCTCCAGTTGTTCACAAACTTTGAACCACTACCACCCACCTCGTCCTCCGCGCTTCGTTATGACCCAATGTTCACTGTAGCCCCATAAAACATTATTGGGAGCCACGGGAGGGTGCTTCTGGGTCACACTGGGCCCACGACCCACTCCATTGGCCCCAGAATACCTCGTGGAAACAAACTGCAAGTTGCTTCTGGTCACATGTCAAGGCATTCCGTTGCCTGCGGAGGCCAATGGAGTGGGTCGCAGGCCTGGTGCAATCAGGAAACGGCTTCCGGTGGCTCCCAGTACCGCTCTGTGGTGCTACAGTGAGTGTCAGGTTGTGACACACCGCATATCAGGGTTGACCCACAGTTAGGGAAATGCTGAACTGCTCGTCTTGTCTCGTTCAGCTCTCTCCCCATAGTCTTCTAGAGACTAAACTTCTGAGTGGGGAGGCAGACAAACCTTTCCCCAGTGCGCATGCCTGAACACGAGCGGTTAGGCCCCCTGCAGTGCTCAGCTTGTGGTTTCACACCCTGCGGCTCCTGAGATGTATTGTGAGCCGTAAATCGCATCTTGTAGGACAATTCTGATTTTCTTCATCTCTGCAATATTGGAGGGTCCTTGTTGGCAACCTTCATTCTCGAAAGACTCTGGTTTCGCGCTCTGAAAGGTGGTTCTGGAACAGCGTCTAGTGTGGCTGAAAAGGCCGATTCGGGAGCGACAATCCCTTCCACACTGGGAGCAAGCGCAGTCTGTCCCTGGTCTGTCTCCCTGGCTGTGGGCCTTCCTTCTTTGCCTCTTAGCCTCAGACTGTTGGCCAAGTGTCTCTTCAAACTGGGAAAGGCCATGTTGCACAGACTGCCTCCAAGCGGGCTGCTCAGAGGCCAGGGTTTCCCACCTGTTGAGGTCCACTCCTAAGGCCTTCAGATCCCTCTTGCAGATGTCCTTGTATCGCAGCTGTGGTCTACCTGTAGGGTTCTTTCCTTGCACGAGTTCTCCATAGAGGAGATCTTTTGGGATCCGGCCATCATCCATTCTCACGACATGACCAAGCCAGCGCAGGTGTCTCTGTTTCAGCAGTGCATACATGCTAGGGATTCCAGCACATTCAAGGACTGTGTTGTTTGGAACTTTGTCCTGCCAGGTGATGCCGAGAATGCGTCGGAGGCAGCGCATGTGGAAAGCGTTTAGTTTAGAAAAATAAACTACTTAGCATGACAGTTTTTTTATTTTAAAGGGTACTGCTACTTTTGCAGACCTGAGAAAGGTGTGCGGCACTCATGTCGGCCCAAGAAAATTAGTTTGCACTAATCAGGTTTGACTTTTTGGCAGTCTGACCTGCTGAGTTCCCTTCTCTTTCAGGTTGGGTGCTCTGGCTGTATATCGTGAGAGGGAAGGATTCGTCCCGAGGTATCTTAAGGCCAGGTCACCTCTCATTAGCTCTCTGTAATGAGATGGCTCTTTCCAGAGTTTCTCCTTTCCCCAAGAGAACTCCAAGCAAAGGAATACTGATTGATATTGTAATGGGGGGGGGGGGGTTCAGCTTTCCCTGGCCAGATGGGCTATGAATTATTCACTGGAGCACCGCTTTGGTGGTCATAAAGTGGATTCTGCCGAGTGGTACCACGCCAGCTTGAGCTGCCAGATCCCATGTGTCAAGGGTGTATCTTTAGGAGTGGGGCCAGAGTGAGAATTTGGGCCAATGCCGCTTCTCACTTCACAGAGCAGCGGCAGTTGCGGAGAAACTGGGCTTGCGGATTCTTTGCTCTGCAGTCCTGCGTGCACATCCCTGGGAGTAACTCTCTCTGAATGAAACATGACTAACTTCTGAGAAAGCATGCGAAGGGCTATGTTGCTGATTTCCTCTGAAGATCCAAATGATGTCTGGATGGTCTTCAGATGCCTCCTTCCCGATGAAGTTGACACGTCTCTGGTTATAATTGACGGTTGGCAACCTTCAGTCTCGAAAGACTATGGTATAAGCCAGGGGTGCCCAAACCCCGGCCCAGGGGCCGCTTGCGGCCATCGGGGGCTCCCAATCCGCCCCACGGGGAGCACCCAGTCTCCAATGAACCTCTGGCCCTCCAGAGACTTGCTGGAGCCCTTGCTGGCCTGATGCACCTGCTCTCAATGTGAGGACGACTGTTCGACCTCTCACCTGAGCTATGGGATGAGGGCTCCCTCCACTACTTGCTGTTTCATGTCTGTGATGCAGCAGTGGCAGTGAAGGAAAGGCTGGCCTTGCTTTGTGCAAGGCCTTTTATAGGCCTTAAGCTACTGCAATACCTTCATTCATTCATATTATTCTTTTTCCCCTTGGCCCCCGACACAGTGTCAGAGAGATGATGTGGCCCTCCTGCCAAAATGTTTGGACACCCCTGGTATAAGCCTATAGCACCTGGTATTCCCAGGCAGTCTCCCATCCAAGTACTAACCAGGCCTGACCTTGCTTAGCTTACGAGATCAGACGAGATCGGGCAGGTGCAGGGTATGTTCCTTCTCAAATATTGTCATCCAGTGAGCATCATTTTTGGCCAAGCCTCTCCGGCTACAAATTCCCCCTCTGCCAATAACTTGGATTTTTGAGCTATCTATATGGTCTGTCCTGGCTAGGAACTAGTCCATAAATGCAAGGTGTTTTCAGAAACATTTTGGGAAGATTTGGAGATACCAGTAAAAGGCAGCTTACTTTCAACTGTTTCTTATGTCGGTTTCTTACTGTTGAGGTGGAGGGTTCAATTTTTGTTTTCTACCTGTGGTCCATGCAGGTGATTGGGCTACCTTTGTGCCCCCAGATTAGCTTGGTTGTGTGATGGGCCAATTCTGCTGTCCCAGGCTTCCTCAAAGTAAGTCCCATTGATAACCCATTATTAGAGTGTATTGTCTCCTGTAACTGAAGCCGGAATCACCCTGCCAAGGTGGTAAAGAGAGTTTAGTCCTACAACAGGCAGAAGCCTGTGGTAAAATGGTCTTGGATGTACCCAATGAAGTGTTGAGTTGAGGGCCTTCCCACATCTTGCTCATGTCGCTATCTGTGAAAATGCTCAACTCTCCCACACTTCTCTGGGAAGCAGAAGTGATGTTTGCAGCCAGATAGAGGCCAGATAGAGGGCTCTGTTGTTGCCTGGTCCAGAGGGATGCCACTATAGGGCAGCTCTTTGTGTTTGATCTAGAAGGCACGGGAAGGGGGGGAGGCTTCTCAGAGCTGGAGCCGGTTCAGAGGAGAAGTGCCTGCATTCCCAGCTGTGTGCATCTCCCGGCAAGACAAATGCCAAATCTGATGAGGTGGTTTTACCAGTGCGGAGGCCTCTGCTGAACTGGGGAACGGAGGGAGGCCAGAAGGATGTTGCTTGGCGAAAGGTCACTCCCGTACAATGGCTTTAATATCTCAGCTGCCTGTTCCCATTGGTCTGGCCTTGACTCGGATCATAGGAATTGGACCCTATGGTCCAAAGGCATCAAATCATCTGCTGCTGTTCGTGCTGGGCAGGAGGGGGTGGGTGGTTTAAAGAGCACTTTTTGCCTGTATCACCATTCAGGAATCAGTGGGCCAAGGCAGTGTTGCTTGGACCATCAGCCCTTGCTCAGTTCCCAGGCCTCTTAGAGGAGTTTTATCAGGGGGTGCAAAGTTTTTTGTTGGACCCCTCCCCTTCTCCATTGGATCGTAATTTCATATGATCATAATATCTGTGAACTGCAGTACACCAAACTATGTAGGCTTGCACAAAATGTGAAATTTTAAAGAAATTTTTCTTTAAGAAAAAAGTCCATTGCCTGATTATTGGCCCCAAACCCTGCTGTCACCAAACTCAAGTCACGTCTAACTAAAGCAATTCTTTCTCCTGTTTAACCCATGAGTCCGCTTCTCACCTTTTCTTCTGCTTTCTCCCCTGCATTGAATTATAAATTGTAAGCCCACCGGGGCAGAGACCTCTCAGACTTTGTAAAAGTGCCATGAACAACTGACAGCATATAAATAAATATTTTCCTTTTGAATTAACTATTCATTAAGTTTACATTAATGGGGATTTGTCCAAATATCCTTTGCCTGGAGGGATGGACTGTCAGATGTTTTGCACATTTGGGTCAGAACCAATAATAAATGGGTGCATTTTTGATAGACACAGGTTGGATTTCCTGCACCCTGGGGTATGGGCAATGCTTCTATGGGGAGAAAAAAAAAGGGGGGGGGGCTGTGATGAATTTGTATCAGAAGAAACCCTTGGCACATTCTGGAAAATACCTGGCTAAAAATAGCAGGATGGAAGAGAGGGGAGAACAAGCTCTGGGATTAGCCTGACTTCAGTTCTCTGCTAAATGCTGAGTTTTTGCTGGGGTGATGAGACCTCTTTAACTCTTGTTGTGCCAAGTTGGGATTGATTGTGGGAATCCTGACAGGGAACACAAGTTGTGAGGGGAGATCAGGTGGGATAACTCAGTCTGTGTGAGGAAGGAATGTGCAGTAAAAAAATACCTAAACTTCCTCTAATTATTCCAGCTGGAAGTCTGACTTTGGTTTCTGATACTTTGCAAGCCTCTTATTTTAAATCAAGTTCCTTGATATTCATCATAGGTTTCCTTCATTCTTCCATTGACTTTTTTGGGGCTTGACAACGAGGATCTGCTTTGTAATATTTTCCAGGAAGCCAAGAGCCTGAAGAATTCCGGGCAGTTTTATTTATCCATTGTCTAAGCTGCATCTGTTCCATGCCTTTAAAAAATGTAAACGTTTTATTTATCTGCAATTTATACCCTGCACTTTCTGGCTTTCTCAAGAGGCGGCTTACAGTATTTAAGAATACAGAAATACAATACTAGAATCAGCAAAATATATCAGAATAAGCAAGGCATTAAGCAATCCAGAACAATAACCCAACAGCAAATAATTGGGGATCTGGGAATGACAAACACATACGGAGGCATTCATTAAATTGGAACATCTGCCTATACCAACAACAAAAAAAGTATTTATCACTTGGTGAGGTCACTGTGTGTGTGTGTATCTGAGAGCTTTAAAATGTTAACATGTGGATGTGAGGAATGCAAGTTGATTTTCAGTGCCCCCTGCCCCATTGCTCAGTAGGTCAGGAGCAAAGCTGTGGGGTGGGGGAGCGGGGAAGGGGGAGAGAAATGGAGCTTAGTGGAGTCTTTCGGATTAGGAGGCAGAGCCTAGAATGTCAAACTCGTTTCATACAGAGGGCTGAAGTTAGCTTTCACTGTGCCTGCTGAAAGCCAGAAGTGACGTAATTAAGCAGGAAGTGATGTCATCAAGCAGATGTTGGCCAAAAAATGCACTTTTTTCTGACATAGGAACTCATTAGCTGCAAATGACAGAAGAGAAAATGTGCAAATCTTGTTCGTATTCTCAAGATGTGAGAGAGCCTGATTATATTGAGCTTCAAGGGTATAAGTAAAAATCTGAAGCTTTTTTATGATGGGATAGATAAGATTAGAGGAAAAATATGGATCGTTTAGTTAAATTATTAACCAGTAGGTTAATGAATATGATAATTTTTGTATTGATGAATAATTCCATTTGGATTAATGTTTGTTGTAATCGATGGCCACCACCCTTGTGTGTAACCTATGTAGTCCTAGCCCTAAGTCTATCCAATTTTCCTTACCTGTATCTGTAATAAATAAATAAAGCATTGTGTATGTGTGTGTGTGTGTGTGTGTGTGTAAAATATGTTGAGCTTCAAGGAGGGGAATAAATATAACAGGGGGGATAAATTGCTTCTGGGGGCTGCAGGCCCTATGTTACCCCTGCCCTAGAAGATTCTGGTGAGTTATGAGAGGCATTTGGCGAATACCGGTGGTCAGGCCCCAGTGCTGTGCAAAATGCACTGGTCTTACCAAGCTGGTTGGCAATCCTAGGGACTGGTGGCTCCAGACAATATCTTGCATAGATGTGGGGAGTGCAAAACCAAGGTTTGCTTGATGGGTGAAAGCAGGCTGAGTTCCTTCTTAGAGAAGAGGAAGCTTGTCAAGTCAGGAGCATTTCAGAGCAACATCTTTTCTCTCTTCCTCATCACTGTGATGGCGAAATGAAGATGCCAGAGATTAGCGGGTGAGGCATAGGAATCAGGGATTACAGAATGAAATTTGAGTTCCTCTTCATTACTGCTTGGAACTTCGGCACCCACTAATGACTACCGAGAAGCCAGATGCTGCGAAATCGGGGGATTATTGAACTAAAGAAGCTTCACTTTCACATTATCACAATGTGTGAGATAATGTCTTTATCCAGACTTGATTCAGGGATGTGCTGATACATGTCAGCTGGAACGCAGTGGCATAGTTGGGGGGGTGCAAAGCACCAAGTTTTGCAGGGAGCCTTACTGTGGCATGCAAGCAGCCCTTTCCCCTTCTCTTCGGAGCCAGGCGTATGCCTCCATTTTTCTCCCCTCTCCTGGAATGGAAGGGGAGGGGGAGGGGCTGCTTGCATGCCGCAGTGAAGCTCCCTGCAAATCTTAGAGCTTTGCACCCCCTTTAGCTATGCCACTGCCAGAACGGGAGTACATTTGGCCCCTTGGAATCCTGCAGCCTATGAATGGCAGCTCTTGGACTCTGTTCTGGGTAGGGTTTAGGACAGGGGGCCAATTCACCCAAGCACCAAGCTGAATTCCTCTACCCTTAATTATTGTTTGTTGACTAGCCGCAGGGTTTGTGAACTGACTTCACTGAAAAGCCAGCCCTGCTGGAGAGGCGATATGGAAGTCCTGCCGGTGGCATTTGACCTGGTCCTGCTCGTTCACATGTGCAGATTGTCGCTTGATGCTGTGGTCAACGAGAGGCAAGCATGCATGTGTGGACCAGCAAAAAGGTTGAAGTCTAGGAGGGCACTGCAGAGAGAACACGGGTGTGTAATTTGCCTTGCGTTTAGGGCTTTGCGGGTCGCAGCTGGAACCCTGGCATTCTGATATGCGTGTCATTTTCTGCAGGGCTAGATGTTGGAGAAAACCCCCCTCCCATTCCTGCAGTGCATCATTGAAGGTCACCAAGCCCCTTCCGGCCCCTTATCAGATGAGGCTCACACTGGCAGGCATCTGGTCTGGATTTCCTCCCTCCTGATCTCAGCTGCCTGGACTTTGCAGAGGGAAAAGAAGCCCACGGACCCTAGAAAGGAAGAATCGGGGGAGGTGGGGTGCAACTGTGTGTGAGAGATAAACCAGGGGGTGGGGGAAATCCATTGTCTCCCATGTCATCAGAGCTTCCAGCTCAGACCCTTATCTCTGCCATCTGCCCAATCCCTTCTGCTTTCCTGTAACTCAGTGGCATGGCAAGGGGTGGAGGAGGAAAGTGCCGGCAGTGGTTTTTCATTGGACTGAAACACGAGACAATGTGCTGATGAAGCTGTTCCCGCAAACAGTGGAGCTCAAGTGGAGAGTGAAATGATGGCCGGGGCTGCTGTTTGCTTTGGGGCCTTGCTTGCCAGTTTCCAGGGTGCATCTGGCTGGCTGCAGTTGGGAATTAGACCAGATGAGACTCCCTTGGCCTGAGCCTGTTCTTCTGCAGACAGGGGCGAGTGGAAGACCCGTGCCACAGAGCAGAGGAGGCGGCTCTGACAGACTGTGGCTTCTGTGCCCTTCTCGCCCAAGTTGCTCATCAAGCATCAGCACGACAGATTTGTTCCGCAGGGACCTGTGGCATCCTTGGCTTCCTTGTCGCTGAGCAGCACGAAGCCTGCACTTGAAGTGTCTCCCGCTGCTACGTGGAGCTGGCAAAACAATGCAGTCTTGCACACATGGGTGTCCTGGCATTGTGCTGAGAATTTATGGCCAGCTGGGGTGTTTTCCCCGAAGCTGTCAGGCTGCAGCGGGAGGGAGATTTTTATAACTCCTTATCGGCTTCTGCATAGGCCAGTCAGTCTCCTGTTTCCCAGACTGTTGTGTATATTCAGGCACGAGTGCCAGGGAGGTTTCTTAGTTTGTGAACTGTGTGGGTCTTCCAGCTTGAAAGAACAAGGGGTGATTTGAACTGTGCTGTGGTTTAACCTGCTGTTTGAAGAGATCCTTGAACTAGGAAGCTTCTCTTGGATCTCAGGAGCCAAACTATCTAGCTTTAGCCCTTTCTGTGATATTCCACAATCCTGACCTTGTTGGCAGAATGCATGCATCACCACCAGAGGATATACTCTCCTTGCCTGTGATTGTATAGATAAGTGTACATTTTGATCTCTAATGCGGAAGAGATCAAATGTCAATCCCTGCATCAAATTTCGCTGCACGTCCTGAGAATTCAAAACCGAGGCCCAATGGTGATGTCACACTGCTGTTCTCTTAACCACGGTTAAGAGATTGCAAACAACCTGCTCAAATGCTCCTCCCTTCTACTCCAATTGCCCTGCCCTTCCTTTTCCTTGTCAGTGTTAATATATGGCATGACATGTTAGCCTGCTCTGTTGCTGAACGTGGTTCATAATATTAAGCATGTTTGCCTTTAACCAGATTTTGCAAACCAGCTTCGAACCCTGTTTTCAAATTCCAGTTAAAAGTTAACTCTGGTTCAAAACTGATTTGCAAACCCTGGTTGAAGCAAATGATGTTAAATATTAACCACAGTTGGTACCAGTGCAGCGTTTAATGCTATGCCGTGGTTATTGTGGGCAAGGGATTGGGGAAGGTTTCATAGAGGGTAGAGAGTGTGCAAGTCTGGGGCTGGAATCCGGCCTCATAACATCAGCCATGTTATATTTGCTTTGGGCCAGTGCCTTGAACATGCATAGGACAGAAGGAGCAGAGGCATTGGCATTCACGTGGTTCGACAAGTGTACAGCATATAGATGACAGCCCCTGAGAGGCAGGTCAGGACCCAGCAACAGAATTGAATTCACCGTGGCACCACGTGAGAGCTAGTTGACAGACAAAACTGTTAAGCATTGGGGTGAAACCAAACACAAGCCAAAGGGGACCGGTTATGTCCTTGTGCCAGTGTTTATAACACTCACGGGGCACTTGTCAAAGAGACTGTCACGTAAATGCTGCTGTGGGTGAGTGTCCTCTTTGACACGGGCTGGACACCTCTACATGTTTTGCTTGCTCTTGCTGAAAGGAGCTTGGGCGGTACATAAAACAGCAATCAATAGAGTCACCAGCTGTAATAAGGTACATGGGAGATGCTATCAGTCCGTTACCTGTGCATTGAATTGAAGTTGCCGAAGACGGAGTAATGCCTGTGGCCTTTTCCTTGGATGTTTTCAAGGAATGGTATGCCTAGCTGGTATACTTGGATTTTTCTCTGTAAACCGCTTTGTGAACTTTTAGTTGAAAAGCGGTATATATATAAATACTGTTAATAATAATAATTAATAATAATACTTCCAACAGGGCTGTGCAGTTTTGCAATCTAATCCCGAACAGCAATCTAGTGTAGAGGTTAGCATGTCATTCTAAGACCCAGGCTCAAAAAACCCACTTACTCATAAAGCTCAAGCTCACTAGGTGACTTTGGGCCAGTCACTCTCTCTTTCTCTGCCTAGCCTACTTCACAGGGTTGTTGTGTGATAAAACAAAGCAAAACCCATGTATGCTTCCCTGATCTCTGTGGCACCAAAACAATTGATTTGATAATGAATATTCATTTACTAGAAGGGGAACTGGCCCAGATTTTAGGGTTTGCTCCAAGCCCCCTTGCCATCTGGAGTGAGGTGCATATTAGCCAGATATATGGCCTTTTCTGTTTGCCCAGCGTCATCTTTTTGAAGCCAGGTTAAAATTGAAAAAGGTTATTTTCTCAGGCTTTTTGAATGGTTGAATTTATGCTGGAGTGTCTTATCCGCCGTTCTGCTTTATTCTTTTGCTGCTGGATGTCCTTGATTGTTTTCATTTTAATATATTTCATTGTCCTTCACCCTGAGGGCTTTGATTGAAGACGGCCGCTAATAGCTCCTTGTCATAAATAGCAAATGAATACAAGATATAAATAGACTGGCATGGTCTTATCATCTGTGTGGTACCCCTGGCAGTGTTAGAATGGCCTCCCGCTGACAGCTACTTCATAAAAAAGTCAGGAGGAGTTCAGAGGAATTTTCCCAGACTTTGGTTCAAAGAGTTGCCTTAATGCCTTAGGTTTTTTTCAGGGATTAGCAAGATGTGTTTACCCTCAGAAAGCAGGGCGGGAGGCTGGGCAGAAAGGATCAAAATGAAAAAAAAGGAGATTCTCTTAGATTGGAAGTCAGTCTGGAGGGACGTGTGTGGTCTGGCTCCTGGTTTTGAACATTACACCTGTAATACACTGAGCCATACACTGATAGTAGCCACTTTCCTACTTTGACCTCCTTTTAATGTATGCATTGCATTTATTTTGTTTATATGCCGCCTTCTTCCATGGTGAAGCTCACAGTCACGTGCCTGGGGCTCACAAGAGGTCTCCCATCCAGGTGCTTGATCTGCAAGCTGGCTGGGTCACATATATAGGGTGGTAGGGTTCTTAGATTCATGGCATGGTTCTTAGTGGCGGGTGTCAGACTTCCTACTTTCAGAGACCCTTCTTTACGCTCGCCTCTGCCGAAGAGCCCCTTTCTTGGAGGGTGTTGCTAGGTATGTAGGACCTCAGCATTGCCCTGCCTGAAATGAGAGATCACCTTTGATTAGTAGTCTTCAGTCTTTTTCATGCCATGACACCCAAAAAGAAAGAATGAGACTGGGGACCCAATGCTGATCCTGCTCCCCTCCCACCCACCCTCCCTCTGCTCCCTTCCTGCCCACCCTCTGCCCCCACCTACCCTTCTGTCCCCCTACGTCTTATGTCTTCACAACAACCCTGTGAGGTAGTAGCCTTAGGAGCCCCTGGGCAAGACAGCGAGTCTGTGCAGGATGATATCAAGAACTCAGTTTTCGGAAGGCAGCAACATTATTGGATTGGATCCAAGCCCTCTTGCACAGGCTTTGAAAGACTGCCATGAACCCCCAAACGAGGCTTTGCAATCCCTTTGGGGTCGCAGCCCACGGGTTGAAGAACACTGCCTTAGGTCATGCCCGACAAACTTGTTCCCGTTGCCTGTCGCAAGAGGAGGTTGGGCCAAGATTTCACTCAGGGAAACTTGTTCATGGCTGCTATTGATGAACCCCTGATAAGCTTCCAAAGAACTGCAGGGTCCCCCTCCCCAAATGCACCTTAAAATTCACGGGTTTTATCACAGTAGTTGCTGAATGAGTTGGCCAGAGATCCAGGTGTGTCTGAGGAATTCCTCATCTCTGGATAGGGCATTGCACGCCCCAGCCACCAATCCATTCTATGTTCATTGACATTCTTCGTAAGGATGACAGCAACCCAACTGTCTGAGCACAAGTGTGACAAAGGAACTCACTGAGGACTAAATCACATTCAGTTTTTATAAACTCAAGTAACTTCTTTTGTGGCAGCGGGGAGAGGAGGAGGGAATGTTTTCTCGGAGGGTCTTTCAAAGCCTGCCTTCTCTGCCGTTTCGTAACCTGGTCCCTGTTTGTTTTCACAGGCTACAGAATCTTGGCTGTAGAACTGAGCTCACAGAACGTACAGCCTGTGGTCCAGGAATTCCAGAGTAAGTGTGGTGGGTGAAGCCCGAGCAGGGTTGGGGGGCTTGGCCAATCTCCCACCCAGGCATTCTGCAGCAAGAAAAATGCTTCTCCTGTTTCCCGAGGTTGCCATAGGAGACATCAGTTCAGAGACATCAATTGAGAGACAGTCCCTGCCATTCATTGCAAATATCTATCTATCTATCTATCTATCTATCTATCTATCTATCTATCTATCTATCTATCTATCTATCTATCTATCTATCTATCTATCTATCTATCTATCTATCTATCTATCTATCTATCTATCTATTTTTGTTCTTTAAGGAAAAAGTCCATTGCCTGATTATTCAAGGCTTTTTAATTGAATGTCAGTTTTTAAATGGATTAATCTAATTCATGAATGGGTTTAAA
>NW_027101426.1:0-40491 GCF_035046505.1 Tiliqua scincoides | reverse complement strand
TTTGGAGTTTAGGCCTGTGGGGTTATTTGATCCTGTTTCGTGGAGGAAAAGGAGGTGAAGTATAGAGGTTCCCATGATAATAAATGGCAGAATAAAATGGAATGAAAAGAATCGGGTGAGTGTTGCGTTGTCTACTGAGAACCCTCCCCAGATTCATTCTACCAAGGTTGTTCCGATATAGGGAATTGCTGAAAGAAGGTTAGTAATGACGGTGGCCCCTCAAAAAGATATCTGGCCCCATGGAAGTACGTAGCCCACAAAGGCTGTTGCCATTACAAGGAGAAGAAGAACGACCCCAATGTTTCAGGTTTCTTTGTATATGTAAGAGCCGTAGTATAAGCCCCGTCCGATATGGAGGTAAATGCAAATAAAGAATATGGAGGCCCCATTGGCGTGCAGGTTTCGGATTAGCCACCCGTATTGTACGTCTCGACAAATGTGTGCGATTGATGAAAATGCTGAAGAGATGTCTGCTGTGTAGTGTATAGCAAGGAATAGGCCAGTTAGGACTTGTGCGATTAGACAAAATCCAAGTAGTGAGCCAAAATTTCATCATGCTGAGATATTTGATGGGGTGGGGAGGTCAATGAATGTGTTGTTTACAATCTTTAGGATTGGGTGAGTTTTTCGTAGGTTGTGGGTCATTAGTTTTTGTAGTTGAATACAACAGTGGTTTTTCGTGCCGCAGGTCTTGGTTAAAGTCCAGGCAAAAATTATGGTTTATTTTATTTTTTTATTATCTTTTTGTTTATTGGGGGGGTTGGTGGCTGTTGCCTCAAACCCATCCCCGCTTTATGGTGCGGTTGGGTTGGTGGTTGCTGCTGCCGTTGGGTGTGGTGTGTTGGTTTGATTGGGTAGTTCTTTTGTTTCTTTGGTCTTATTTTTGATTTATTTAGGGGGAATGTTGGTGGTATTTGCTTATTCTGTAGCGTTGGCGGCTGAGCCCTACCCTGAGACATGGGGGAGCTGGTCTGTTGGGTTGTATGTTGGGGGGTATTTTGTTTTGGTGACGGTGTTGTTTGTGGTATTTGGTGGGGGGTGGGTGGTGGAGGGGTTTGGAGTTGTTGGGGTTGATTGTGTAGGGTTACATTTTGTTCGTGCGGACTTTAGTGGGGTGTCTTTGTTATATTCATGGGGGGGTGGCTGTTTATTAATTTCCGGGTGAGGCTTATTGCTGGCTTTATTTGTTGCGTTAGAGCTGTCACGTGGGTTGGCGCGGGGGGCTTTGCGGGTAATTAGATTAAAATAAAAATGAGCACCGAGGTCATAAATAGGACAAATATGATTAAGTAGGCTTTAATAAGACCTTTGTTGGCAGTAGAAATGCTGTTGACCATGGGGGTGTTGGTTATTGTTAGTATTTTTGGACCAATTTTTTCATACCATAGTTGGTCGTTTAGGTGTGAGGCAAGGTTTTGTCCTTGTATGAGTGAAATGTTTGGGTGGGTTCGGTGAATGATTATGTTGAAGAATCCTAGTTGGTTTGAGAAGTTGTTTAACTTATTATGTTTTGGAGTCAAGAGTGTTGTTGTTTGGGTGGCTAGTTCTAAAGCATATAAAAGGCCTAAGATTGTTACGAGTAATGCGGACAGTTTTATGTTTGTTGATATGGTTAATGCTGTTGTTTTGATTGGAAGAACAGAGGAGATAAGGAGTAAGCCAGTTAAAATGCTTCCTGTTGCGAGGCGAACAAGGGGGTTGGTTAGGGTTTTATTGTTTTCGGAAATGATGACAAGAGTGTTCCCTCGGGAGGTGTTTATTTGTACGTAGAAGATTAGTCGTAGGCTGTAGGCGGCCGTTAGGGCCGTTGCTGTGAGAGTTAGTATTAGGGCTCAGGCGTTAAGGTAGGAGGTATTTATTGTTTCGATGATGGTGTCTTTTGAGAAAAAGCCGGATAGAAAGGGGGTTCCTATTAGGGCAAGGCTGCCGATGGTTAGGCAGGAGGTGGTAACGGGTATTGCTTTGTTAATGCCTCCTATCTTTCGGATGTCCTGTTCGTCTGATAAATTATGAATGATCGACCCAGAACAGAGGAATAACATGGCTTTAAAGAATGCGTGGGTTGAAATATGAAAGAAGGCTAGTTGTGGTTGGTTTAATCCTACGGTGACCATTATCAACCCAAGCTGGCTTGAGGTTGAGAAGGCGATGATTTTTTTAATATCGTTTTGTGTGAGGGCACAAATTGCTGTGAATAAGGTTGTTATTGCACCTAGACAAAGGCAGGTGGATAGGGCTGTTGTGTTTGTTTCTAATAGGGGGTGGAGGCGAATTAGTAGGAATACACCTGCCACAACCATTGTGCTGGAGTGGAGTAAGGCAGAGACGGGAGTAGGACCTTCTATGGCTGCTGGTAATCATGGGTGAAGGCCAAATTGGGCAGACTTTCCTGCGGCAGCTAAGATTAAACCCAAGAGGGGGACAAGGGTGACTGAGTTTGGGTTAGTAAATAGTTGATGAAATTCTCAGGTGGTTGTGTTTATAGCAAGTCAGGCTATTGTTAGGATAAGGCCAATATCCCCAACTCGGTTATAAATGACTGCCTGTAGGGCGGATGAGTTTGCGTCGGAACGTGAGAATCATCACCCGATTAATAGAAAGGATATAATTCCAACCCCCTCCCACCCAATAAAAAGCTGGAAGATATTATTTGCGGTAACAAGAATTAATATAGCTAGTAAGAATAGGAGAAGATACTTAAAAAATCGGTTGATAAAGGGGTCTGAGGTCATATATCATGCGGCAAACTCCAAGATGGATCATGTGACAAAGAGTGCGATGGGTAAAAATGTAATTGCGTAGGTGTCTAGCATGAAGCTAATGTTGATGCTAAAATTAGAGATGTTGATTCAGTGGATGTTTGTAGTTGTGAATTCTAGTCCATAGTTAATGAAGATAAACAGGGGGATTATGCTGGTAAAAAATGCTGTTTGCACAGCTACCTTTACATGGGAGAGGTGTCATTGGTTTTGTAGAGGGTATAGGGTTATTGTGATGGGAATTATTAGGAATAGAAAGGTAGCGGCTATGGTGGTGTGGGGGATGTTGTGCATGTACTTTTACTTGGAATTGCACCAAGAATTTTGGCTCCTAAGACCAATGGATTAAACTCTGATCCTTTAAAAGTGAGGAGTCTGGGGGGTTAATCCCAGGACGCAGAGTTAGCAGTTCTTTGTATACAATACCCCTCGGTCATTAAGAAGGTTTGAACTTCTATTTTTAGATCCACATTCTAATGTTTTTGTTAAACTATGACAACAAGGAAGGGGGCCTATGATTAGTTCGGGTTTTATTATAAGTATAAGTATCGGGAGGATGTGTAGGACCAGTAGCAGGTGTTCTCGGGTGTATGTCGGGTTTGTTTGGATAGCGTGTTGTGGGAGCTTTCCTCGTTGGGTTGTTAAAAATATATGAAGTGAGTAGGTGGCTGTTAAGAGAGTGCCTACTCCTGTTATGAGGATTGTTAGGGGGGACCAGTTGAATAATGATGTTATGATTAGAAGTTCGCCTGTGAGATTAATTGTGGGGGGGAGGGCCATATTTATTAAGTTAGCTATAAGCCACCAGGATATTGTTAGAGGAAGAATAAGTTGCAGGCCGCGGGCTAGAAGGAGTGTTCGGCTATGGGTGCGTTCATAGTTTGTGTTTGCTAGACAAAATAGTATTGATGAGGTAAGGCCGTGGGCAATTATCAGTAAAATTGCTCCTGTTAGGCTTCATGGGGTTTGAATCAAAGCGGCTGCAATTACGAGGCCTATGTGGCTTACTGATGAGTAAGCGATTAAAGATTTTAAGTCAGTTTGTCGTAGGCAGATTGAGCTGGTTATGATGATGCCTCAAATGGCTAGAATAATAAAGGGGTAGTATAGTTTTGTTGAGAGTGGGTTTAGTAGGGGGGTGATTCGAATGATACCGTAGCCTCCGAGTTTCAGTAAAATTGCAGCCAGAACCATTGAGCCAGCGATAGGGGCTTCCACATGGGCTTTTGGGAGTCAGAGGTGGAGGCCATATAAAGGCATTTTCACTAGGAAGGCGATTAAGCAGGCAAGTCATAGTATGTTATTTGTTCATGAGTGGGGGGTTTCTGGTTGAATTAGGTTTATTATTACTATTGAAATGTTGGAGTATTTAGTGTTTAAAAATAGAATAGCAACTAATAGGGGGAGAGATCCAGCAAGTGTGTAAAATAGAAAGTATGTCCCTGCGGAAAGTCGCTCGGCTTGGTTTCCCCATCGTGTAATAACAATGAGGGTGGGAATTAATGTTGTTTCGAATATAATGTAAAATAGGGTGAATTCGGTTGCGGAGAATGTTAATAATAGGGCAACTTGTAGGGTTGTAATGACTACTAAAAAGTTTCGTTTTCGAGCAAGAGGTTCGTGTTGGAGGTGGTTTTGGCTAGCTAGGGCTATTAGTGGGAGAAGTCAGCAGGAAAGGATTATTAATGGGGCGGAAATTGAGTCAATGTTTAGGTAGGAAGAGGAGAATATTATGCTAGGGTTTAGAGGATACTTAAATCAGACTAGACTTATTAGTGCAAGTAGTATTGAGTAGGAGGTGTATATTGTGAAAAGGATGTTTTGTTTTGATAGAAGGGCTGTTGGAATTAATATAAGGGTAGGTAAAAGAATTTTTAGCATTGTAAGAGGTTTAGGTTTTTAAGATGGTCCGAGCCATGTGTTCGAGAGGTTGCCACTAATAAGGCGAGGCCAGTTCCTGCTTCACAGGCAGAAAAAGCAAGGAGGAGAATGGGAGAAATGTTTGTGGAGGGGAGTTGTAGTGTAGATGAGAATGCTGTAAGTGCTATAAAGAGGGCTAATATTATGGCTTCGATACAGAGTAGTGCGGAAACTAAGTGTGTTCGGTGTAGGGCCAACCCTAAAATCCGAGTACGAAGGCAGAGGAAAAGGTAAAATATGTTGTCATATGGCAGTCCAGGGTTAAAACCTGGGGCTACTAAGTCGAAATTAGTTGTTTTATTTATACTAACTGCCTACTCTGCCCACTCTAGCCCCCCTGCTAATCATTCGTAAATTAAGCCTAGTGTTAGAAGAATAATGATTGCGGATATTCAGATTAAAGTGGTTGTTGGTTGTATAAGGTTTATGGCTCATGGGATCGGAAGGAGTAGCGCAATTTCTAGGTCGAATAGAAGAAATAGGATTGCAACTAGGAAGAATCGAAGCGAGAATGGTAGACGGGCGGTTCCTAATGGGTCGAAGCCGCATTCATATGGGGAGAGTTTTTCTGTGTCTGGTGATATTTGTGGTAATCAAAAGCTAATAGTAATTAAGATAACTATAAGGGTTGTTGTAATTAAGAATATGGTTGTTATATTCATTACTCTTTCTTAAGGTTTTATTAAGGCTTAGTGATTGGAAATCACTTGTACTGGTTGATACTAAAAGAGCAAGAGCCTCATCAGTAAATTGAGATGTAAAGGAACAGTCATACAACGTCTACGAAATGTCAGTATCATGCGGCGGCTTCAAATCCGAAGTGGTGGTTTGTTGTGAAGTGATATATGATCTGTCGTAGTAAGCAAACAATTAAAAAAGTTGATCCAATAATTACGTGGAGGCCATGGAAGCCTGTTGCCACAAAGAATGTTGACCCGTAAACGCTATCTGAAATAGCGAAAGGGGCTTCATAGTATTCTATGGCTTGGAGGGCGGTGAAGTAAAGGCCCAAGGCAATGGTTAGTGTAAGGGCTTGAATTGCTTCTTTTCGATTATTTTCTATAATAGAATGGTGGGCTCATGTTACGGTAACACCAGAGGCTAGGAGTACAGCTGTGTTTAGAAGGGGTACTTCAAATGGGTTTAATGGGTGAATTCCGCTAGGGGGTCAACAGCCCCCAAGCTCCGGGGTTGGGGCCAGGCTTGAGTGGTAGAAAGCTCAGAAAAAGCCGATAAAAAAGAAGACCTCTGATGTAATAAAAAGGATTATCCCGTATCGGAGGCCTTTTTGTACAGGGACCGTGTGGTGGCCTTGAAAGGTTCCCTCACGGGTGATATCTCGCCACCATTGTAGTATTGTTAGAAGGAGGATAATTAGGCCGATATTCATTAATAGTATATTGTTGAAGTGAAATCAGACGGCGAGTCCGGATGTTATAAGTAAGGCAGCGATTGCGCCTGTTAGGGGCCAGGGGCTTTGGTCTACTATATGATAGGCATGTGCTTGGTGGATCATTAAGTATTTTCTTGTAGGTATAGGCTTAATAGTAAAGTGAAGACGTAGGCTTGAATAATTTGCTACTGCGACCTCTAGAATAGTTAAAAGTAAGAGGACAATAAAGGTTAGTGTTGCGGTTGCAGTTATTATGGGTAGTATTACAAATACGGCGGTAGAAATAAGTTGGATTAGCAGGTGACCTGCTGTTAAGTTGGCTGTTAGTCGAACGCCTAGTGCAAGAGGGCGAATGAGTAGGCTAATTGTTTCGATAATAATGAGAACAGGTACGAGAGGGGTTGGGGTGCCTTCTGGTAGAAGGTGGCCTAATGAAAGGGTTGGTTGATTGCGTAAGCCAATTAATACAGTTGCTAGTCATAAGGGTACTGCTAAACCCATATTTATTGATAGCTGGGTAGTTGGGGTGAATGTATAAGGGAAAAGTCCTAGCAAATTGAATAGGAGAAGGAATAATATAAGTGAGGTTAAGAGTGCGGCTCATTTGTGGCCTGGTTTGTTTAGGGGTAATATAAGTTGTTTTACAAATATAAAGATTGCTCATGTTTGTACCGTTTCTAGCCGATTTAAGATAAGTCGGCTTGTTTTTGTAAAAATTAGGGTTGGTGGCAGGATTATTGCTAGGGTGATAAGGGGATTCCAAGGAGTTGTGGGCTTAAAAATTGGTCGAAGAAGCTTAAATTCATGGTCAGTTTCAAGGTGAGGCTTTAGGTGTGGGGGTGTTTTGGATTGGGAGATTTTGAGAGGTTATTATTAAAGTTTTGGTTTGGAGAATTGTTAATAAGATTGTTCATGAAAGTAGGAGGATTATTAATCAGGGGGCAGGGTTTAATTGAGGCATATCACTAAGGGGGCAGGTGTTGTCTCCTTCTTTAGCTTAAAAGGCTAACGCTGATAAAAGCTTCTTAGTGATGCAGTGAGTATTGTTGTGGTTCAGTCTTCAAAGTGTTTTAAGTGGAATTGCTTCTACTACAATGGGCATGAAGCTGTGGTTAGATCCGCAGATTTCTGAGCATTGTCCATAGAACAAGCCTGGGTGAGAAGTGATAAAGGTTGTTTGATTTAGTCGTCCGGGAATGGCATCTGTTTTAATGCCGAGGGCGGGTACGGCCCATGAGTGCAGGACATCTTCTGCGGAGATTAGTATGCGAATTGGGGATTCTATTGGAACTACTATTCGGTGATCTACTTCTAATAGACGGAGGTGTCCTTGAGGGAGGTCTTGTGAGGGAATTATGTAAGAGTCAAATGCGAGATCTTGATAGTCTGTGTACTCATAGCTCCAATATCATTGGTGGCCGAGAGCTTTAACAGTTAGGTGTGGGTTGTTGATTTCATCTATGAGGTAGAGAATGCGAAGGGAAGGGAGGGCAATTAAGATTAAAATGATTGCAGGAAGAATTGTTCAGATTATTTCTACTTCTTGGGCGTCTATGGTATTTGTGTGTGTTAGCTTTGTTGTTATTATTAAAGAAATAATGTATAATACTAAAGCACTAATTAAGAAGACAATTATAATGGCGTGGTCATGAAAATGTAAGAGCTCTTCTATAATGGGAGATGCTGCGTCTTGAAATCCGAGTTGAGCGGGGTGTGCCATCATGAGGCCCATAGGGGCTAACCTATAACTTAGCTCTGACAGGGCTACATAATAAATTTACTAGGGTCTCATGAGAAAGAAGCATCTTGGCTATGTGATTGGCTTGAAACCAGTAGAAGGCGGTTCGATTCCTCCCTTTCTTGAGTTTGTTTGTACATATGTTGGTTCTTCGTAAGTGTGATAAGGGGGTGGGCAGCCGTGAAGTCATTCTAGGTTTGTGTTTGTTAGTTCTAGGGCGAAAACTTCTCGTTTAGCTGCGAATGCTTCTCAAATGATAAACATTATTATGATTACGGCTACTAGAGAAATTAGTGAGCCAATTGATGATAAAGTATTTCAGATGGTATATGCGTCAGGATAGTCGGAGTAACGGCGGGGCATTCCTGATAGCCCAAGGAAGTGTTGAGGGAAGAAGGTCAGATTAACCCCGGCAAATATGACACCAAATTGGACTTTTGTTCAAGTTTGATGAAGTGTATAGCCTGAAAATAGGGGAAATCAATGTACAAAGCCTCCTATGATTGCAAATACGGCACCTATGGATAATACATAGTGGAAATGAGCTACGACGTAATATGTGTCATGAAGAACAATGTCTAAGGATGAGTTGGCAAGTACAATGCCTGTTAGGCCTCCCACAGTAAATAGGAAAATGAAGCCCAGGGCCCAGAGTATGGCAGCATCTCATTTGATTATGCCCCCATGTAAAGTTGCGAGCCAGCTAAATACCTTTACACCTGTTGGAATTGCGATGATTATTGTGGCGGAAGTGAAATATGCTCGGGTATCGACATCCATTCCAACGGTAAATATGTGGTGGGCTCATACGATAAAGCCTAAGAAGCCGATAGATATTATGGCTCATACTATACCCATGTAGCCGAAAGGTTCTTTTTTTCCAGCATAATAGGTTACAATGTGTGAGATTATTCCAAAGCCAGGAAGAATCAAAATGTAGACTTCTGGGTGACCAAAGAACCAAAACAGATGTTGGTATAAAATTGGGTCCCCCCCACCTGCAGGATCGAAGAAAGATGTGTTTAAATTTCGGTCTGTTAGTAGTATTGTGATAACCGGCGGCAAGGACGGGTAGTGATAGTAAAAGTAGAACTGCCGTGATTATTACTGATCATACGAATAGAGGGGTTTGGTATTGGGTTATGGAGGGTGGTTTTATGTTGATGCAGGTAGTAATAAAGTTAATGGCCCCAAGAATTGAGGAGACTCCCGCGAGGTGGAGGGAGAAGATGGTTAGATCTACAGAGGCCCCGGCATGGGCTAAGTTCCCGGCTAAGGGAGGGTAGACGGTTCACCCGGTGCCGGCCCCGGCTTCCACCCCCGAGGATGCAAGTAGCAGTAATAGAGAAGGAGGGAGAAGTCAAAAACTCATGTTGTTTATTCGTGGGAAGGCCATATCTGGCGCCCCAATTATTAGGGGGACTAGTCAATTTCCGAACCCGCCGATTATTACAGGCATTACTATAAAGAAAATTATGACAAAAGCATGGGCTGTTACAATGACGTTATAGATCTGATCATCGCCTAGCAGGGCGCCAGGTTGACTTAGTTCAGCCCGAATTAACAGGCTAAGTGCTGTACCAACTATTCCTGCTCAAGCTCCGAAGATTAAGTATAAGGTGCCGATATCTTTGTGGTTGGTTGAGAAGAATCAACGATTAATGGTCACAGGTAAGATGGCCGATAGTAGGTGGCAGGTTGTAGCCCTGTATAGGTGGGTGCCAGTCCCACTCTTATCACAATAGCTTCGTGGTGATTCACGCTAGAGTGCAAATCTAGAGAAGCACACCAAAGGTGTGCCGGAGCTTCTTTTTTTAGAAGAAGCTCAGATTGAAGCCCGCTGGATGGGGCGTTTAGCTGTTAACTAGAAATTTACGGGATCGAGGCCCGTCTGTCTGGGAGGTTTTAGCTTAATTAAAGTGCCTGAGTTGCAATCAGGAGATGTAAGTTAAAGTTTTACATGCCTTCAGGGGCTAGGAGGGTTGAACTCTTATTTAGGGCTTTGAAGGCCCTTGGTTTTGTTAACCTAAGCCTCTTAAAGTATCATTGGGGTTAGGGGTAAGAGGAGTAAGGATGGTAGTAAGAGGGTTGAGATTGTGGTTGTACTTAGTTTAGGTTGGAATCGTCATTTGTGTGTTGTTTGTGTGGTGGTTGGGAACACTGTGAGGGTTGTGATGTAAGATAGTCGTAAGTAAAAGAATAGGCTTAATAGAGCGGAGAGGGCAAGTAGGGCTGCGGTCATTGATAGGTTGTGGGTTGTTAATTCTTGTAAAATTAACCATTTTGGGATAAAGCCTGTTAGCGGGGGGAGCCCTCCTAGAGATATTAGTAGTAAAAATATAAGTGCTATGGTTGAGGGGGAAATTGTTCAAGAGGTGGTTAAATCTTTAATGTTTTTTGCTGTGATGAAGATAAGGATTATAAAGGCAGTAGTTGTTATTATGAGGTATAAAAATAGGTTGAGGAGTATTAAGTTTGAGCTTAGTGTGAGAATTGTAGCTATTCAACCTAGGTGGGCAATTGATGAGAATGCTATGATTTTTCGTGTCTGTGTTTGGTTTATGCCTCCCCACCCTCCGGTCAAGGTTGACAGTAGCCCTATAATTAGAAGTGTATTTGGGTGGATAGCGGGGGCGGCTATATAAAGTAGGGCGAGGGGGCGAGTTTTTGTCAAGTTGTAATGATTAGTGCTGTTTTTAGTGTTGTGCCTTGTAGGACTTCTGGTAGTCAGAAATGCAGGGGGGCTAGGCCTAGTTTTATGGCTAGAGCTATTGTTATTATGATGCAGGCAGGTTGGTTTGTGAGTTGTGAAATGTCTCAGGTGCTGGTGGATCAGGCATTGATTGTGCTGGCGAATAGGAGTGTGGCTGAGGCAGCAGCTTGGGTAAGGAAATATTTTGTAGCGGCTTCAGTTGCACGGGGATGGTGTTGTTTGGCGATAAGGGGAATAATGGCTAGGGTATTTAGTTCTAATCCGATTCAGGCAAGGAGTCAGTGTGTGCTTGATAGGGTAATGATGGAGCCGGTTGCTACGCTTGAGAGAATCAGTGAAGATATGATTGGGTTCATTAGTATAGGAAGGATTTTAACCAACATTTTCGGGGTATGGGCCCGAAAGCTTAATTAGCTGACTTTACTAGAAAATAGTATAATGAAGTACATAAGATTTTGAGTCTTTTGGTGCAGGTTCGTGTCCTGTTTTTCTAGTGCTTCGAGAAGAAGGAAATAAGGGGATTTTAACCCCTGTGTTTTACTCTATCAAAGTAATCCTTGGGGATTCGGGCATATTTCCTGGTTTATTGTGGGGGGAGTCCTGATAATATTGTTGGGAAAGAGGCATGCCACATTAATAGAGCGAGGGTTAGGGGTAAGAAATTTTTTCATAAGAGGTGTATAAGTTGGTCGTAACGAAAACGAGGGTATGAGGCGCGAGTTCATAAGAATATGATTGTCAGGATAGTTGTTTTTAATATTAGGTTTATTGTGAACACGTCTGGGGGTAGGGAGGTTCCTGGGTTTAGGAAAAGGATGCAGGTTAGGGTATTTATTAGTATGATGTTTGCATATTCAGCTAGGAAAAATAGGGCGAATGGGCCAGCGGCATACTCTACATTAAAGCCAGAGACAAGCTCTGATTCTCCTTCTGTTAAATCAAAGGGGGCCCGGTTTGTTTCTGCTAGTGTTGAGATAAACCATATTATGGCAAGAGGTCATGATGAAATTAGTAGTCATTGGTGTTCTTGTGTAATTGAGAGTATTTGTAGAGTGAAGCCCCCTGTAAGGATAATAATGGTTAGTAAAATAATTCCCAGGGTGACCTCGTATGAGATTGTTTGTGCTACCGCACGTAGGGCGCCAATTAATGGGTATTTTGAGTTGGATGCCCACCCTGATCATAGAATAGAATATACTGCTATGCTTGAGAGGGCTAGTATGAAGAGAAGGCCTAGGTTTATGTCTGCTAAGGTGGCCGGTATTGGGAGGGGGGTTCAAATTATAAGGGCTAGAAATAGGGCTAAGGTCGGGGTTATGATGAAGAGGGCAGGAGAGGAAGAGGAGGGGCGTAAGGGTTCTTTAATAAACAGTTTAATGCCGTCTGCAAATGGTTGTAATAGCCCATAAGGGCCAATGATGTTAGGGCCTTTTCGTAGTTGTATATAACCGAGCACTTTTCGTTCCAGTAGTGTAAGGAAGGCAACAGCTAGTAAGATGGGAATAATATATAATAGGGGATTAATGATATATAAGAGTAATGCATTCATGTATTAGGGAGATGATTTGAACATCTAGTAGAAAGATCTTAGGTCTTTTGCATTCACCTGGCTCTGCCACCCTAATAATTACCCCTTGTCTGGGGGTGTTCTAGGTGCTTTGTTTAGCTTGAGTTTTGTTCAGCTAGTTTTAAGGACGTGTTTATAATATTGGTCCTCTCTTCTTTGTCCTTTCGTACTGAAGAAGTAAGCGTCATAGATAGAAACCGACCTGGATTGCTCCGGTCTGAACTCAGATCACGTAGGACTGTTAATCGTTGAACAAACGAACCTTTAATAGCGGCTACACCATTTGGGTGTCCTGATCCAACATCGAGGTCGTAAACCTTCTTGTCGATAGGGACTCTTGAAGAAGATAGCGCTGTTATCCCTGGGGTAACTTGGTTCGTTGGTCAGTATGACTGGGTCGGCTTTGTACTTTGGCTTGTTAGCCTTGGTGAGAAGTGGTGGTTCTGTGCTCGGAAGTTTTGTTTTGTTCCGAAGTCGCCCCAACTTAAAACTATGGGCTAGGGGCATTAGTGGTGCTTATTAGCGGTCGTTTTAAGCTCCACAGGGTCTTCTCGTCTTATGTGTTTATCCCAGCTTTTGTACTGGGAGATCAGTTTCACTGATTAGCTATAAGAGACAGGTTTGTCCTCATTTAGCCGTTCATACTAGTCTTTATTTAGAAGACAAGTGATTACGCTACCTTTGCACGGTTAGGATACCGCGGCCGTTTAAAAGTTTCACTGGGCAGGCAGGACCTTTAATACTTGTTTAGCTAAAGGCTATGTTTTTGGTAAACAGTTGGGACAAGGTTTTGCTGAATTCCTTTTACAGCTTTTAATCTATCTTTTTAGCACACCGGTGTCGGGTTGACAGTTTTTGTAACAGTTTTGGCTGTTTAATTGTTGTTCCTGTTTTGGTCTGTTAATGTCCAGTAGGTTTTCTATTTCTGGGTCAAGGGGGTGCTTAAGAGAAGGGCTTCTTGTTACTAGTTCTAGCATTAGTTTGTCTATAATAATAGTGTGGCTCGGTAGGTTTTTAGGAGGTGGCAGACACAGGGGGGATTTATTGTCTTTGTGCTGTGACGCTGTGTTTACTGGTGGCTGCTTTAGGGCCTACTGGGCGTAGGTTATGTTGCTTTCTCTCTAAGTCAGGTTGTATCCTATTTCAATGGGGCTGTACCCCCATTGAATACCTTTTAGGTTAAAATGCGTGCTATTGTTTGCTGGAAGTAACCTAAAGTTGAACTAAAATTCATTTATTGAGCAACCAGCTATCACCAAGTTCGTTTGGCTTTTCACCGCTACTACTAGATCTTCCCACTCTTTTGCCACAGAGATGGGTGCACTCTTACAGTTGTCTTGTAGTAGCTCACTTGGTTTCGGGGGTACAGGCTGAAGTTCTCTTTGTCTGTTTTATTCTGGCTGGACCATGATGCAAGAGGTACAAGGGTTTATCTTTGCTTTGTTTTGCTTGTGTGTTTCATTATTCTTTCAGGGTTCCCTTGCGGTACTTTTTCTGTTGCGCCGTTTTGGTTAGGTTCTATCACATATACTAGTTTTGTCGAATGATTTATTTTGTTAATGAGAGGATTTGTTTATGTGATTGGGCTAGTTGTTTGGCTCAAAAAGGTTAGGATCTCACTAACATTTTTCAATTGTAAGTTGAATGCTTTGTTTTAAGCTACTGGTTGTTGTTCCAAGCACGCCTTCCGGTGCGCTTACCTTGTTACGACTTGCCTCATCTATATTGTTAGTATTTTTATATGTTAAGTTTATTTTTGGACGATGAGAGTGACGGGCGGTGTGTGCGCGCTCCAGAGCAAATTTAAGATAAAGACTCTTATTTAGCTTACTTCTAAATCCTCCTTTGGGTGTGTGTTTCATTACACCTTTCGTATTTTTCTGTGGCAGAAAATGTAGCCCATCTCTTCCATTCTATCTGCTACACCTTGACCTGACGTGTTAGTTGTAAACTTTTTTGCCTACTTTGTTTCTTTCACAGGGTAAGCTGACGACGGCGGTATATAGGCTGAGTTGCAAAGAATGGTGGGGTAAAGCGTGGGGTATCGATTATAGGACAGGCTCCTCTAGGATGATGTGGAGCACCGCCAAGTCCTTTGAGTTTCGAGCTTTTCGCTTGTAGTTCTCTGGCGAATGGTTTTGTGTGTTTAACCATCTATGTTTAGGGCTAGGCATAGTAGGGTATCTAATCCTAGTTTGTTTCCTAGCTTTAGTGAGGTTGAATAGTCTTTTATTTGAAGGCATTTTATTGGTGGAGTTCTTGTGCCAATATATTTTACAGTCTTGGCTTGGTTTTCCTTCAATTTTTTTGACATTATTCTGGTCACGCTTTACGCCGAGGGTCATTGTTTTTGGCCTTTCGTATAACCGCGGTGGCTGGCACGAAATTTACCGGCCAAACTTAATCATAGCTAAGTCAAGCTTTCGCTTATTTCTTAATGTTATTCACTGCTGAGTACCCGTGTGGGTGTGGCGTAGCAAGGTGTTGTGGGCTTCGGTTTGTTAGAGATCCTGATACCTGCTCCACTTGGCTATTCGGGGTTGTGTGGGCATTCTCACTGGGGTGTGGAGGCTTGCATGTGTAATTTTGATTAAAAACAATGGCAAGTTTAGGACCAAAACTTTGTGTTTTTGGGGAAATTTGACTCACCCATCTCAGCATCTTCAGTGCTTCGCTTTAAAAATTTTAAGCTACAATAACATAAAATTTTTGTATAAAAGATAAAAAAAATGTATATATAATCATGTTGTAAATATGCATTACGGCACTGATATTAGTATCCACGACTGCATTTACAATCTGTAGAATGCATGAACTGGTCGTGGACAACCGGTAGTTTTAGTTTGGTCAGATCCTGTTTTAGGGGTTTGGCAGGAGTAAATCTGACTAAGTGAGAAATTACCGGTAAGGGGGGTAGGGGGGTTTGCCATAAAAATTAAGTTGTATTTATTTACGTGTATCAAGCTGAACGTCCGCACCTACACCTACACCGACACCTGCGTTGTGGGTGCGCCTGCACCTGTGTACATGTCTGCGTCTGTGAACGCGCCCGCGCACATGCCTGCACTCGCAAACGCACGTGCGCTGCAGGCGCGCCCGCGTGCTCACGTCCACGTCTGCGCACGTTTGCGCTTGCAAACATACGTGCGCTGCAGGCGCGCCCGCGTGCCCACGTCCACGTCTGCGCACACATTTGCACTTGTATTTTCACCTGCGTCGCATGTGTTCACAGGTGCTTTTTCGTACGTTTTAACACGTTTGTTACTAATTTTATGTCATTCAAGCATTAAACGAAATCGCGTGCTCTATACGTGGGAACGTTTATCACGTGCACCGTAGGTCCAGATCGGACGGCAAATTGTAGGCGACCACTTTAGCAAGCGGCTCTGAGATCCACTCCCCCAAAAAAAATAAAAAAGGCCAGATGCATTGGGGGTCGGGATGCTATGATTTCTCGGCAAAGTGTACATTATGCACCAACCAGAAGCATCGTTAAAAGTGAGAAAGTGTTGGGAATCCTTTGACCGCCCCTGAGGTAGGAACCAGAGGCCTTGGAAAAAGTGAGAAATAGCCAACGTACTCCGTGTGTCCCACGGGGCTAGTAACGGGAGTACACGTCATTAAGGGATTGCTGGTTTCTCGGAGATGGCAGAATATAATAGATAACTGTCGAGCAAGAGAGCAGCAGGGGAGAAGGGTGATGGCATCTAATGGGCATGGTTGGGAGAGGGTAGTGTCCTCATGATATGCGTGAGGCGAAGAGGGCAAATGTCCAATTATACATAATATGTGCTAGATCATTCTAATCTAATCTTCTATGATCTGCATGTGTGAAAGAGGAAAATATTCGAGATGTGTTGTAAGTATGAAATCATTAATAATCTGTCTGTTGTGATATGCGTGTGGACAAGAGGTAAATGTCCGATTATACATAGTATGTCTTAGAACCTTAATTTGAAGTCTTTTGTGATATGCATGAGGTTGAAAATTAATTGTTCGATTATTCTTAGTTTGTGATTGATCATTGACTGATTAACCGGATATGATATGCATGAGGACAAGAGGTGAATGTCCGATTATACATAGTATGTGTAAGATCACCAGCAAAGCAATAAAAAGCCGCCAGGGGCGGCCAGATACGGGTGAATTGAGGTAGAGGACAAAAAAGCCGCCAGGGGCGGCCAGATACGGGTGAATTGAGGTAGAGGACAAAAAAGCCGCCAGGGGCGGCCAGATACGGGTGAATTGAGGTAGAGGACAAAAAAGCCGCCAGGGGCGGCCAGATACGGGTGAATTGAGGTAGAGGACAAAAAAGCCGCCAGGGGCGGCCAGATACGGGTGAATTGAGGTAGAGGACAAAAAAGCCGCCAGGGGCGGCCAGATACGGGTGAATTGAGGTAGAGGGCAAAAAAGCCGCCAGGGGCGGCCAGATACGGGTGAATTGAGGTAGAGGACAAAAAAGCCGCCAGGGGGTAGTTTAAAGTTAGAATGCTAGTTTTGGGGACTAGCGGTGGGGGTTTGAGTCCCCTCTCTCTGATGCCTTAGGGGGTCTTAGTTCCCATCTTTGGCTTACAAGACCAATGCTTTGTCTATTAAGCTACTAAGGCTTAGAGTGGGGCTATCATTTGAGTATTTTATCTTCTAGTTTGGCTGTAATTGGTATGAGGAGGAGGAAAATAGCAAAGTAGAGTATTGAGGCAATTTGTCCGATGATGATGAAGGGGTCCTCTACGGGCTGTCCTCCGATTCACGTGAGGATAATGATATTTGATATAAGGAGTCAAAAGACCCCTTGGGATAGGGGCCGGAAGGTGTTTCCTCGTTGCTTTGATGTATGGAGTATGGGTACGAAGATTAGGATTAGGATTGAAAATAATAAGGCAAGAACGCCTCCTAATTTATTTGGGATTGAGCGTAGGATAGCGTAGGCAAAGAGGAAGTATCACTCGGGTTTAATGTGTGGTGGCGTGACTAAGGGGTTTGCAGGGGTAAAGTTTTCTGGGTCTCCTAGTAAGTTTGGGGAGAAGAGGGCTAGTAGGAGGAGAACGAAGATTAATAATGTTAGGCCTAAAAGGTCTTTATAGGTGTAATAAGGGTGAAATGGGATTTTGTCTGTGTTGGAGTTTAGGCATGTGGGGTTATTTGATCCTGTTTCGTGGAGGAAAAGGAGGTGAAGTATAGAGGTTCCCATGATAATAAATGGCAGAATAAAATGGAATGAAAAGAATCGGGTGAGTGGTTGCGTTGTCTACTGAGAACCCTCCCCAGATTCATTCTACCAAGGTTGTTCCGATATAGGGAATTGCTGAAAGAAGGTTAGTAATGACGGTGGCCCCTCAAAAAGATATCTGGCCCCATGGAAGTACGTAGCCCACAAAGGCTGTTGCCATTACAAGGAGAAGAAGAACGACCCCAATGTTTCAGGTTTCTTTGTATATGTAAGAGCCGTAGTATAAGCCCCGTCCGATATGGAGGTAAATGCAAATAAAGAATATGGAGGCCCCATTGGCGTGCAGGTTTCGGAATTAGCCACCGTATTGTACGTCTCGACAAATGTGTGCGATTGATGAAAATGCTGAAGAGATGTCTGCTGTGTAGTGTATAGCAAGGAATAGGCCAGTTAGGACTTGTGCGATTAGACAAAAATCCAAGTAGTGAGCCAAAATTTCATCATGCTGAGATATTTGATGGGGTGGGGGAGGTCAATGAATGTGTTGTTTACAATCTTTAGGATTGGGTGAGTTTTTCGTAGGTTGTGGGTCATTAGTTTTTGTAGTTGAATACAACAGTGGTTTTTCGTGCCGCAGGTCTTGGTTAAAGTCCAGGCAAAAATTATGGTTTATTTTATTTTTTTATTATCTTTTTGTTTATTGGGGGGGTTGGTGGCTGTTGCCTCAAACCCATCCCCGCTTTATGGTGCGGTTTGGGTTGGTGGTTGCTGCTGCCGTTGGGGTGGTGTGTGTTGGTTTGATTGGGTAGTTCTTTTGTTTCTTTGGTCTTATTTTTGATTTATTTAGGGGAATGTTGGTGGTATTTGCTTATTCTGTAGCGTTGGCGGCTGAGCCCTACCCTGAGACATGGGGGAGCTGGTCTGTTGGGTTGTATGTTGGGGGGTATTTTGTTTTGGTGACGGTGTTGTTTGTGGTATTTGGTGGGGGGTGGGTGGTGAGGGGTTTGGAGTTGTTGGGGTTGATTGTGTAGGGTTACATTTTGTTCGTGCGGACTTTAGTGGGGTGTCTTTGTTATATTCATGGGGGGGTGGCTGTTTATTAATTTCCGGGTGAGGCTTATTGCTGGCTTTATTTGTTGCGTTAGAGCTGTCACGTGGGTTGGCGCGGGGGGCTTTGCGGGTAATTAGATTAAAATAAAAATGAGCACCGAGGTCATAAATAGGACAAATATGATTAAGTAGGCTTTAATAAGACCTTTGTTGGCAGTAGAAATGCTGTTGACCATGGGGGGTGTTGGTCTATTGTTAGTATTTTTGGACCAATTTTTTCATACCATAGTTGGTCGTTTAGGTGTGAGGCAAGGTTTTGTCCTTGTATGAGTGAAATGTTTGGGTGGGTTCGGTGAATGATTATGTTGAAGAATCCTAGTTGGTTTGAGAAGTTGTTTAACTTATTATGTTTTGGAGTCAAGAGTGTTGTTGTTTGGGTGGCTAGTTCTAAAGCATATAAAAGGCCTAAGATTGTTACGAGTAATGCGGACAGTTTTATGTTTGTTGATATGGTTAATGCTGTTGTTTTGATTGGAAGAACAGAGGAGATAAGGAGTAAGCCAGTTAAAATGCTTCCTGTTGCGAGGCGAACAAGGGGGTTGGTTAGGGTTTTATTGTTTTCGGAAATGATGACAAGAGTGTTCCCTCGGGAGGTGTTTATTTGTACGTAGAAGATTAGTCGTAGGCTGTAGGCGGCCGTTAGGGCCGTTGCTGTGAGAGTTAGTATTAGGGCTCAGGCGTTAAGGTAGGAGGTATTTATTGTTTCGATGATGGTGTCTTTTGAGAAAAAGCCGGATAGAAAGGGGGTTCCTATTAGGGCAAGGCTGCCGATGGTTAGGCAGGATGGTGGTAACGGGTATTGCTTTGTTAATGCCTCCTATCTTTCGGATGTCCTGTTCGTCTGATAAATTATGAATGATCGACCCAGAACAGAGGAATAACATGGCTTTAAAGAATGCGTGGGTTGAAATATGAAAGAAGGCTAGTTGTGGTTGGTTTAATCCTACGGTGACCATTATCAACCCAAGCTGGCTTGAGGTTGAGAAGGCGATGATTTTTTTAATATCGTTTTGTGTGAGGGCACAAATTGCTGTGAATAAGGTTGTTATTGCACCTAGACAAAGGCAGGTGGATAGGGCTGTTGTGTTTGTTTCTAATAGGGGGTGGAGGCGAATTAGTAGGAATACACCTGCCACAACATTGTGCTGGAGTGGAGTAAGGCAGAGACGGGAGTAGGACCTTCTATGGCTGCTGGTAATCATGGGTGAAGGCCAAATTGGGCAGACTTTCCTGCGGCAGCTAAGATTAAACCCAAGAGGGGGACAAGGGTGACTGAGTTTGGGTTAGTAAATAGTTGATGAAATTCTCAGGTGGTTGTGTTTATAGCAAGTCAGGCTATTGTTAGGATAAGGCCAATATCCCCAACTCGGTTATAAATGACTGCCTGTAGGGCGGATGAGTTTGCGTCGGAACGTGAGAATCATCACCCGATTAATAGAAAGGATATAATTCCAACCCCCTCCCACCCAATAAAAAGCTGGAAGATATTATTTGCGGTAACAAGAATTAATATAGCTAGTAAGAATAGGAGAAGATACTTAAAAAATCGGTTGATAAAGGGGTCTGAGGTCATATATCATGCGGCAAACTCCAAGATGGATCATGTGACAAAGAGTGCGATGGGTAAAAATGTAATTGCGTAGGTGTCTAGCAATGAAGCTAATGTTGATGCTAAATTAGAGATGTTGATTCAGTGGATGTTTGTAGTTGTGAATTCTAGTCCATAGTTAATGAAGATAAACAGGGGGATTATGCTGGTAAAAAATGCTGTTTGCACAGCTACCTTTACATGGGAGAGGTGTCATTGGTTTTGTAGAGGGTATAGGGTTATTGTGATGGGAATTATTAGGAATAGAAAGGTAGCGGCTATGGTGGTGTGGGGGATGTTGTGCATGTACTTTTACTTGGAATTGCACCAAGAATTTTGGCTCCTAAGACCAATGGATTAAACTCTGATCCTTTAAAAGTGAGGAGTCTGGGGGTTAATCCAGGACGCAGAGTTAGCAGTTCTTTGTATACAATACCCCTCGGTCATTAAGAAGGTTTGAACTTCTATTTTTAGATCCACATCTAATGTTTTTGTTAAACTATGACAACAAGGAAGGGGGCCTATGATTAGTTCGGGTTTTATTATAAGTATAAGTATCGGGAGGATGTGTAGGACAGTAGCAGGTGTTCTCGGGTGTATGTCGGGTTTGTTTGGATAGCGTGTTGTGGAGCTTTCCTCGTTGGGTTGTTAAAAAATATATGAAGTGAGTAGGTGGCTGTTAAGAGAGTGCCTACTCCTGTTATGAGGATTGTTAGGGGGGACCAGTTGAATAATGATGTTATGATTAGAAGTTCGCCTGTGAGATTAATTGTGGGGGGGAGGGCCATATTTATTAAGTTAGCTATAAGCCACCAGGATATTGTTAGAGGAAGAATAAGTTGCAGGCCGCGGGCTAGAAGGAGTGTTCGGCTATGGGTGCGTTCATAGTTTGTGTTTGCTAGACAAAATAGTATTGATGAGGTAAGGCCGTGGGCAATTATCAGTAAAATTGCTCCTGTTAGGCTTCATGGGGTTTGAATCAAAGCGGCTGCAATTACGAGGCCTATGTGGCTTACTGATGAGTAAGCGATTAAAGATTTTAAGTCAGTTTGTCGTAGGCAGATTGAGCTGGTTATGATGATGCCTCAAATGGCTAGAATAATAAAGGGGTAGTATAGTTTTGTTGAGAGTGGGTTTAGTAGGGGGGTGATTCGAATGATACCGTAGCCTCCGAGTTTCAGTAAAATTGCAGCCAGAACCATTGAGCCAGCGATAGGGGCTTCCACATGGGCTTTTGGAGTCAGAGGTGGAGGCCATATAAAGGCATTTTCACTAGGAAGGCGATTAAGCAGGCAAGTCATAGTATGTTATTTGTTCATGAGTGGGGGGTTTCTGGTTGAATTAGGTTTATTATTACTATTGAAATGTTGGAGTATTTAGTGTTTAAAAATAGAATAGCAACTAATTAGGGGGAGAGATCCAGCAAGTGTGTAAAATAGAAAGTATGTCCCTGCGGAAAGTCGCTCGGCTTGGTTTCCCATCGTGTAATAACAATGAGGGTGGGAATTAATGTTGTTTCGAATATAATGTAAAATAGGGTGAATTCGGTTGCGCGAGAATGTTAATAATAGGGCAACTTGTAGGGTTGTAATGACTACTAAAAAGTTTCGTTTTCGAGCAAGAGGTTCGTGTTGGAGGTGGTTTTGGCTAGCTAGGGCTATTAGTGGGAGAAGTCAGCAGGAAAGGATTATTAATGGGGCGGAAATTGAGTCAATGTTTAGGTAGGAAGAGGAGAATATTATGCTAGGGTTTAGAGGATACTTAAATCAGACTAGACTTATTAGTGCAAGTAGTATTGAGTAGGAAGGTGTATATTGTGAAAAGGATGTTTTGTTTTGATAGAAGGGCTGTTGGAATTAATATAAGGGTAGGTAAAAGAATTTTTAGCATTGTAAGAGGTTTAGGTTTTTAAGATGGTCCGAGCCATGTGTTCGAAGAGGTTGCCACTAATAAGGCGAGGCCAGTTCCTGCTTCACAGGCAGAAAAAGCAAGGAGGAGAATGGGAGAAATGTTTGTGGAGGGGAGTTGTAGTGTAGATGAGAATGCTGTAAGTGCTATAAAGAGGGCTAATATTATGGCTTCGATACAGAGTAGTGCGGAAACTAAGTGTGTTCGGTGTAGGGCCAACCCTAAAATTCCGAGTACGAAGGCAGAGGAAAAGGTAAAATATGTTGTCATATGGCAGTCCAGGGTTAAAACCTGGGGCTACTAAGTCGAAATTAGTTGTTTTATTTATACTAACTGCCTACTCTGCCCACTCTAGCCCCCCTGCTAATCATTCGTAAATTAAGCCTAGTGTTAGAAGAATAATGATTGCGGATATTCAGATTAAAGTGGTTGTTGGTTGTATAAGGTTTATGGCTCATGGGATCGGAAGGAGTAGCGCAATTTCTAGGTCGAATAGAAGAAATAGGATTGCAACTAGGAAGAATCGAAGCGAGAATGGTAGACGGGCGGTTCCTAATGGGTCGAAGCCGCATTCATATGGGGAGAGTTTTTCTGTGTCTGGTGATATTTGTGGTAATCAAAAGCTAATAGTAATTAAGATAACTATAAGGGTTGTTGTAATTAAGAATATGGTTGTTATATTCATTACTCTTTCTTAAGGTTTTATTAAGGCTTAGTGATTGGAAATCACTTGTACTGGTTGATACTAAAAGAGCAAGAGCCTCATCAGTAAATTGAGATGTAAAGGAACAGTCATACAACGTCTACGAAATGTCAGTATCATGCGGCGGCTTCAAATCCGAAGTGGTGGTTTGTTGTGAAGTGATATATGATCTGTCGTAGTAAGCAAACAATTAAAAAAGTTGATCCAATAATTACGTGGAGGCCATGGAAGCCTGTTGCCACAAAGAATGTTGACCCGTAAACGCTATCTGAAATAGCGAAAGGGGCTTCATAGTATTCTATGGCTTGGAGGGCGGTGAAGTAAAGGCCCAAGGCAATGGTTAGTGTAAGGGCTTGAATTGCTTCTTTTCGATTATTTTCTATAATAGAATGGTGGGCTCATGTTACGGTAACACCAGAGGCTAGGAGTACAGCTGTGTTTAGAAGGGGTACTTCAAATGGGTTTAATGGGTGAATTCCGCTAGGGGGTCAACAGCCCCCAAGCTCCGGGGTTGGGGCCAGGCTTGAGTGGTAGAAAGCTCAGAAAAAGCCGATAAAAAAGAAGACCTCTGATGTAATAAAAAGGATTATCCCGTATCGGAGGCCTTTTTGTACAGGGACCGTGTGGTGGCCTTGAAAGGTTCCCTCACGGGTGATATCTCGCCACCATTGTAGTATTGTTAGAAGGAGGATAATTAGGCCGATATTCATTAATAGTATATTGTTGAAGTGAAATCAGACGGCGAGTCCGGATGTTATAAGTAAGGCAGCGATTGCGCCTGTTAGGGGCCAGGGGCTTTGGTCTACTATATGATAGGCATGTGCTTGGTGGATCATTAAGTATTTTCTTGTAGGTATAGGCTTAATAGTAAAGTGAAGACGTAGGCTTGAATAATTGCTACTGCGACCTCTAGAATAGTTAAAAGTAAGAGGACAATAAAGGTTAGTGTTGCGGTTGCAGTTATTATGGGTAGTATTACAAATACGGCGGTAGAAATAAGTTGGATTAGCAGGTGACCTGCTGTTAAGTTGGCTGTTAGTCGAACGCCTAGTGCAAGAGGGCGAATGAGTAGGCTAATTGTTTCGATAATAATGAGAACAGGTACGAGAGGGGTTGGGGTGCCTTCTGGTAGAAGGTGGCCTAATGAAAGGGTTGGTTGATTGCGTAAGCCAATTAATACAGTTGCTAGTCATAAGGGTACTGCTAAACCCATATTTATTGATAGCTGGGTAGTTGGGGTGAATGTATAAGGGAAAAGTCCTAGCAAATTGAATAGGAGAAGGAATAATATAAGTGAGGTTAAGAGTGCGGCTCATTTGTGGCCTGGTTTGTTTAGGGGTAATATAAGTTGTTTTACAAATATAAAGATTGCTCATGTTTGTACCGTTTCTAGCCGATTTAAGATAAGTCGGCTTGTTTTTGTAAAAATTAGGGTTGGTGGCAGGATTATTGCTAGGGTGATAAGGGGGATTCCAAGGAGTTGTGGGCTTAAAAATTGGTCGAAGAAGCTTAAATTCATGGTCAGTTTCAAGGTGAGGCTTTAGGTGTGGGGGTGTTTTGGATTGGGAGATTTTGAGAGGTTATTATTAAAGTTTTGGTTTGGAGAATTGTTAATAAGATTGTTCATGAAAGTAGGAGGATTATTAATCAGGGGGCAGGGTTTAATTGAGGCATATCACTAAGGGGGCAGGTGTTGTCTCCTTCTTTAGCTTAAAAGGCTAACGCTGATAAAAGCTTCTTAGTGATGCAGTGAGTATTGTTGTGGTTCAGTCTTCAAAGTGTTTTAGTGGAATTGCTTCTACTACAATGGGCATGAAGCTGTGGTTAGATCCGCAGATTTCTGAGCATTGTCCATAGAACAAGCCTGGGTGAGAAGTGATAAAGGTTGTTTGATTTAGTCGTCCGGGAATGGCATCTGTTTTAATGCCGAGGGCGGGTACGGCCCATGAGTGCAGGACATCTTCTGCGGAGATTAGTATGCGAATTGGGGATTCTATTGGAACTACTATTCGGTGATCTACTTCTAATAGACGGAGGTGTCCTTGAGGGAGGTCTTGTGAGGGAATTATGTAAGAGTCAAATGCGAGATCTTGATAGTCTGTGTACTCATAGCTCCAATATCATTGGTGGCCGAGAGCTTTAACAGTTAGGTGTGGGTTGTTGATTTCATCTATGAGGTAGAGAATGCGAAGGGAAGGGAGGGCAATTAAGATTAAAATGATTGCAGGAAGAATTGTTCAGATTATTTCTACTTCTTGGGCGTCTATGGTATTTGTGTGTGTTAGCTTTGTTGTTATTATTAAAGAAATAATGTATAATACTAAAGCACTAATTAAGAAGACAATTATAATGGCGTGGTCATGAAAATGTAAGAGCTCTTCTATAATGGGAGATGCTGCGTCTTGAAATCCGAGTTGAGCGGGGTGTGCCATCATGAGGCCCATAGGGGCTAACCTATAACTTAGCTCTGACAGGGCTACATAATAAATTTACTAGGGTCTCATGAGAAAGAAGCATCTTGGCTATGTGATTGGCTTGAAACCAGTAGAAGGCGGTTCGATTCCTCCCTTTCTTGAGTTTGTTTGTACATATGTTGGTTCTTCGTAAGTGTGATAAGGGGGTGGGCAGCCGTGAAGTCATTCTAGGTTTGTGTTTGTTAGTTCTAGGGCGAAAACTTCTCGTTTAGCTGCGAATGCTTCTCAAATGATAAACATTATTATGATTACGGCTACTAGAGAAATTAGTGAGCCAATTGATGATAAAGTATTTCAGATGGTATATGCGTCAGGATAGTCGGAGTAACGGCGGGGCATTCCTGATAGCCCAAGGAAGTGTTGAGGGAAGAAGGTCAGATTAACCCCGGCAAATATGACACCAAATTGGACTTTTGTTCAAGTTTGATGAAGTGTATAGCCTGAAAATAGGGGAAATCAATGTACAAAGCCTCCTATGATTGCAAATACGGCACCTATGGATAATACATAGTGGAAATGAGCTACGACGTAATATGTGTCATGAAGAACAATGTCTAAGGATGAGTTGGCAAGTACAATGCCTGTTAGGCCTCCCACAGTAAATAGGAAAATGAAGCCCAGGGCCCAGAGTATGGCAGCATCTCATTTGATTATGCCCCCATGTAAAGTTGCGAGCCAGCTAAATACCTTTACACCTGTTGGAATTGCGATGATTATTGTGGCGGAAGTGAAATATGCTCGGGTATCGACATCCATTCCAACGGTAAATATGTGGTGGGCTCATACGATAAAGCCTAAGAAGCCGATAGATATTATGGCTCATACTATACCCATGTAGCCGAAAGGTTCTTTTTTTCCAGCATAATAGGTTACAATGTGTGAGATTATTCCAAAGCCAGGAAGAATCAAAATGTAGACTTCTGGGTGACCAAAGAACCAAAACAGATGTTGGTATAAAATTGGGTCCCCCCCACCTGCAGGATCGAAGAAAGATGTGTTTAAATTTCGGTCTGTTAGTAGTATTGTGATACCGGCGGCAAGGACGGGTAGTGATAGTAAAAGTAGAACTGCCGTGATTATTACTGATCATACGAATAGAGGGGTTTGGTATTGGGTTATGGAGGGTGGTTTTATGTTGATGCAGGTAGTAATAAAGTTAATGGCCCCAAGAATTGAGGAGACTCCCGCGAGGTGGAGGGAGAAGATGGTTAGATCTACAGAGGCCCCGGCATGGGCTAAGTTCCCGGCTAAGGGAGGGTAGACGGTTCACCCGGTGCCGGCCCCGGCTTCCACCCCCGAGGATGCAAGTAGCAGTAATAGAGAAGGAGGAGAGAAGTCAAAAACTCATGTTGTTTATTCGTGGGAAGGCCATATCTGGCGCCCCAATTATTAGGGGGACTAGTCAATTTCCGAACCCGCCGATTATTACAGGCATTACTATAAAGAAAATTATGACAAAAGCATGGGCTGTTACAATGACGTTATAGATCTGATCATCGCCTAGCAGGGCGCCAGGTTGACTTAGTTCAGCCCGAATTAACAGGCTAAGTGCTGTACCAACTATTCCTGCTCAAGCTCCGAAGATTAAGTATAAGGTGCCGATATCTTTGTGGTTGGTTGAGAAGAATCAACGATTAATGGTCACAGGTAAGATGGCCGATAGTAGGTGGCAGGTTGTAGCCCTGTATAGGTGGGTGCCAGTCCCACTCTTATCACAATAGCTTCGTGGTGATTCACGCTAGAGTGCAAATCTAGAGAAGCACACCAAAGGTGTGCCGGAGCTTCTTTTTTTAGAAGAAGCTCAGATTGAAGCCCGCTGGATGGGGCGTTTAGCTGTTAACTAGAAATTTACGGGATCGAGGCCCGTCTGTCTGGGAGGTTTTAGCTTAATTAAAGTGCCTGAGTTGCAATCAGGAGATGTAAGTTAAAGTTTTACATGCCTTCAGGGGCTAGGAGGGTTGAACTCTTATTTAGGGCTTTGAAGGCCCTTGGTTTTGTTAACCTAAGCCTCTTAAAGTATCATTGGGGTTAGGGGTAAGAGGAGTAAGGATGGTAGTAAGAGGGTTGAGATTGTGGTTGTACTTAGTTTAGGTTGGAATCGTCATTTGTGTGTTGTTTGTGTGGTGGTTGGGAACACTGTGAGGGTTGTGATGTAAGATAGTCGTAAGTAAAAGAATAGGCTTAATAGAGCGGAGAGGGCAAGTAGGGCTGCGGTCATTGATAGGTTGTGGGTTGTTAATTCTTGTAAAATTAACCATTTTGGGATAAAGCCTGTTAGCGGGGGGAGCCCTCCTAGAGATATTAGTAGTAAAAATATAAGTGCTATGGTTGAGGGGGAAATTGTTCAAGAGGTGGTTAAATCTTTAATGTTTTTTGCTGTGATGAAGATAAGGATTATAAAGGCAGTAGTTGTTATTATGAGGTATAAAAATAGGTTGAGGAGTATTAAGTTTGAGCTTAGTGTGAGAATTGTAGCTATTCAACCTAGGTGGGCAATTGATGAGAATGCTATGATTTTTCGTGTCTGTGTTTGGTTTATGCCTCCCCACCCTCCGGTCAAGGTTGACAGTAGCCCTATAATTAGAAGTGTATTTGGGTGGATAGCGGGGGCGGCTATATAAAGTAGGGCGAGGGGGGCGAGTTTTTGTCAAGTTGTAATGATTAGTGCTGTTTTTAGTGTTGTGCCTTGTAGGACTTCTGGTAGTCAGAAATGCAGGGGGGCTAGGCCTAGTTTTATGGCTAGAGCTATTGTTATTATGATGCAGGCAGGTTGGTTTGTGAGTTGTGAAATGTCTCAGGTGCTGGTGGATCAGGCATTGATTGTGCTGGCGAATAGGAGTGTGGCTGAGGCAGCAGCTTGGGTAAGGAAATATTTTGTAGCGGCTTCAGTTGCACGGGGATGGTGTTGTTTGGCGATAAGGGGAATAATGGCTAGGGTATTTAGTTCTAATCCGATTCAGGCAAGGAGTCAGTGTGTGCTTGATAGGGTAATGATGGAGCCGGTTGCTACGCTTGAGAGAATCAGTGAAGATATGATTGGGTTCATTAGTATAGGAAGGATTTTAACCAACATTTTCGGGGTATGGGCCCGAAAGCTTAATTAGCTGACTTTACTAGAAAATAGTATAATGAAGTACATAAGATTTTGAGTCTTTTGGTGCAGGTTCGTGTCCTGTTTTTCTAGTGCTTCGAGAAGAAGGAAATAAGGGGATTTTAACCCCTGTGTTTTACTCTATCAAAGTAATCCTTGGGGATTCGGGCATATTTCCTGGTTTATTGTGGGGGGAGTCCTGATAATATTGTTGGGAAAGAGGCATGCCACATTAATAGAGCGAGGGTTAGGGGTAAGAAATTTTTTCATAAGAGGTGTATAAGTTGGTCGTAACGAAAACGAGGGTATGAGGCGCGAGTTCATAAGAATATGATTGTCAGGATAGTTGTTTTTAATATTAGGTTTATTGTGAACACGTCTGGGGGTAGGGAGGTTCCTGGGTTTAGGAAAAGGATGCAGGTTAGGGTATTTATTAGTATGATGTTTGCATATTCAGCTAGGAAAAATAGGGCGAATGGGCCAGCGGCATACTCTACATTAAAGCCAGAGACAAGCTCTGATTCTCCTTCTGTTAAATCAAAGGGGGCCCGGTTTGTTTCTGCTAGTGTTGAGATAAACCATATTATGGCAAGAGGTCATGATGAAATTAGTAGTCATTGGTGTTCTTGTGTAATTGAGAGTATTTGTAGAGTGAAGCCCCCTGTAAGGATAATAATGGTTAGTAAAATAATTCCCAGGGTGACCTCGTATGAGATTGTTTGTGCTACCGCACGTAGGGCGCCAATTAATGGGTATTTTGAGTTGGATGCCCACCCTGATCATAGAATAGAATATACTGCTATGCTTGAGAGGGCTAGTATGAAGAGAAGGCCTAGGTTTATGTCTGCTAAGGTGGCCGGTATTGGGAGGGGGGTTCAAATTATAAGGGCTAGAAATAGGGCTAAGGTCGGGGTTATGATGAAGAGGGCAGGAGAGGAAGAGGAGGGGCGTAAGGGTTCTTTAATAAACAGTTTAATGCCGTCTGCAAATGGTTGTAATAGCCCATAAGGGCCAATGATGTTAGGGCCTTTTCGTAGTTGTATATAACCGAGCACTTTTCGTTCCAGTAGTGTAAGGAAGGCAACAGCTAGTAAGATGGGAATAATATATAATAGGGGATTAATGATATATAAGAGTAATGCATTCATGTATTAGGGAGATGATTTGAACATCTAGTAGAAAGATCTTAGGTCTTTTGCATTCACCTGGCTCTGCCACCCTAATAATTACCCCTTGTCTGGGGGTGTTCTAGGTGCTTTGTTTAGCTTGAGTTTTGTTCAGCTAGTTTTAAGGACGTGTTTATAATATTGGTCCTCTCTTCTTTGTCCTTTCGTACTGAAGAAGTAAGCGTCATAGATAGAAACCGACCTGGATTGCTCCGGTCTGAACTCAGATCACGTAGGACTGTTAATCGTTGAACAAACGAACCTTTAATAGCGGCTACACCATTTGGGTGTCCTGATCCAACATCGAGGTCGTAAACCTTCTTGTCGATAGGGACTCTTGAAGAAGATAGCGCTGTTATCCCTGGGGTAACTTGGTTCGTTGGTCAGTATGACTGGGTCGGCTTTGTACTTTGGCTTGTTAGCCTTGGTGAGAAGTGGTGGTTCTGTGCTCGGAAGTTTTGTTTTGTTCCGAAGTCGCCCCAACTTAAAACTATGGGCTAGGGGCATTAGTGGTGCTTATTAGCGGTCGTTTTAAGCTCCACAGGGTCTTCTCGTCTTATGTGTTTATCCCAGCTTTTGTACTGGGAGATCAGTTTCACTGATTAGCTATAAGAGACAGGTTTGTCCTCATTTAGCCGTTCATACTAGTCTTTATTTAGAAGACAAGTGATTACGCTACCTTTGCACGGTTAGGATACCGCGGCCGTTTAAAAGTTTCACTGGGCAGGCAGGACCTTTAATACTTGTTTAGCTAAAGGCTATGTTTTTGGTAAACAGTTGGGACAAGGTTTTGCTGAATTCCTTTTACAGCTTTTAATCTATCTTTTTAGCACACCGGTGTCGGGTTGACAGTTTTTGTAACAGTTTTGGCTGTTTAATTGTTGTTCCTGTTTTGGTCTGTTAATGTCCAGTAGGTTTTCTATTTCTGGGTCAAGGGGGTGCTTAAGAGAAGGGCTTCTTGTTACTAGTTCTAGCATTAGTTTGTCTATAATAATAGTGTGGCTCGGTAGGTTTTTAGGAGGTGGCAGACACAGGGGGGATTTATTGTCTTTGTGCTGTGACGCTGTGTTTACTGGTGGCTGCTTTAGGGCCTACTGGGCGTAGGTTATGTTGCTTTCTCTCTAAGTCAGGTTGTATCCTATTTCAATGGGGCTGTACCCCCATTGAATACCTTTTAGGTTAAAATGCGTGCTATTGTTTGCTGGAAGTAACCTAAAGTTGAACTAAAATTCATTTATTGAGCAACCAGCTATCACCAAGTTCGTTTGGCTTTTCACCGCTACTACTAGATCTTCCCACTCTTTTGCCACAGAGATGGGTGCACTCTTACAGTTGTCTTGTAGTAGCTCACTTGGTTTCGGGGGTACAGGCTGAAGTTCTCTTTGTCTGTTTTATTCTGGCTGGACCATGATGCAAGAGGTACAAGGGTTTATCTTTGCTTTGTTTTGCTTGTGTGTTTCATTATTCTTTCAGGGTTCCCTTGCGGTACTTTTTCTGTTGCGCCGTTTTGGTTAGGTTCTATCACATATACTAGTTTTGTCGAATGATTTATTTTGTTAATGAGAGGATTTGTTTATGTGATTGGGCTAGTTGTTTGGCTCAAAAAGGTTAGGATCTCACTAACATTTTTCAATTGTAAGTTGAATGCTTTGTTTTAAGCTACTGGTTGTTGTTCCAAGCACGCCTTCCGGTGCGCTTACCTTGTTACGACTTGCCTCATCTATATTGTTAGTATTTTTATATGTTAAGTTTATTTTTGGACGATGAGAGTGACGGGCGGTGTGTGCGCGCTCCAGAGCAAATTTAAGATAAAGACTCTTATTTAGCTTACTTCTAAATCCTCCTTTGGGTGTGTGTTTCATTACACCTTTCGTATTTTTCTGTGGCAGAAAATGTAGCCCATCTCTTCCATTCTATCTGCTACACCTTGACCTGACGTGTTAGTTGTAAACTTTTTTGCCTACTTTGTTTCTTTCACAGGGTAAGCTGACGACGGCGGTATATAGGCTGAGTTGCAAAGAATGGTGGGGTAAAGCGTGGGGTATCGATTATAGGACAGGCTCCTCTAGGATGATGTGGAGCACCGCCAAGTCCTTTGAGTTTCGAGCTTTTCGCTTGTAGTTCTCTGGCGAATGGTTTTGTGTGTTTAACCATCTATGTTTAGGGCTAGGCATAGTAGGGTATCTAATCCTAGTTTGTTTCCTAGCTTTAGTGAGGTTGAATAGTCTTTTATTTGAAGGCATTTTATTGGTGGAGTTCTTGTGCCAATATATTTTACAGTCTTGGCTTGGTTTTCCTTCAATTTTTTTGACATTATTCTGGTCACGCTTTACGCCGAGGGTCATTGTTTTTGGCCTTTCGTATAACCGCGGTGGCTGGCACGAAATTTACCGGCCAAACTTAATCATAGCTAAGTCAAGCTTTCGCTTATTTCTTAATGTTATTCACTGCTGAGTACCCGTGTGGGTGTGGCGTAGCAAGGTGTTGTGGGCTTCGGTTTGTTAGAGATCCTGATACCTGCTCCACTTGGCTATTCGGGGTTGTGTGGGCATTCTCACTGGGGTGTGGAGGCTTGCATGTGTAATTTTGATTAAAAACAATGGCAAGTTTAGGACCAAAACTTTGTGTTTTTGGGGAAATTTGACTCACCCATCTCAGCATCTTCAGTGCTTCGCTTTAAAAATTTTAAGCTACAATAACATAAAATTTTTGTATAAAAGATAAAAAAAATGTATATATAATCATGTTGTAAATATGCATTACGGCACTGATATTAGTATCCACGACTGCATTTACAATCTGTAGAATGCATGAACTGGTCGTGGACAACCGGTAGTTTTAGTTTGGTCAGATCCTGTTTTAGGGGTTTGGCAGGAGTAAATCTGACTAAGTGAGAAATTACCGGTAAGGGGGGTAGGGGGGTTTGCCATAAAAATTAAGTTGTATTTATTTACGTGTATCAAGCTGAACGTCCGCACCTACACCTACACCGACACCTGCGTTGTGGGTGCGCCTGCACCTGTGTACATGTCTGCGTCTGTGAACGCGCCCGCGCACATGCCTGCACTCGCAAACGCACGTGCGCTGCAGGCGCGCCCGCGTGCTCACGTCCACGTCTGCGCACGTTTGCGCTTGCAAACATACGTGCGCTGCAGGCGCGCCCGCGTGCCCACGTCCACGTCTGCGCACACATTTGCACTTGTATTTTCACCTGCGTCGCATGTGTTCACAGGTGCTTTTTCGTACGTTTTAACACGTTTGTTACTAATTTTATGTCATTCAAGCATTAAACGAAATCGCGTGCTCTATACGTGGGAACGTTTATCACGTGCACCGTAGGTCCAGATCGGACGGCAAATTGTAGGCGACCACTTTAGCAAGCGGCTCTGAGATCCACTCCCCCAAAAAAAATAAAAAAGGCCAGATGCATTGGGGGTCGGGATGCTATGATTTCTCGGCAAAGTGTACATTATGCACCAACCAGAAGCATCGTTAAAAGTGAGAAAGTGTTGGGAATCCTTTGACCGCCCCTGAGGTAGGAACCAGAGGCCTTGGAAAAAGTGAGAAATAGCCAACGTACTCCGTGTGTCCCACGGGGCTAGTAACGGGAGTACACGTCATTAAGGGATTGCTGGTTTCTCGGAGATGGCAGAATATAATAGATAACTGTCGAGCAAGAGAGCAGCAGGGGAGAAGGGTGATGGCATCTAATGGGCATGGTTGGGAGAGGGTAGTGTCCTCATGATATGCGTGAGGCGAAGAGGGCAAATGTCCAATTATACATAATATGTGCTAGATCATTCTAATCTAATCTTCTATGATCTGCATGTGTGAAAGAGGAAAATATTCGAGATGTGTTGTAAGTATGAAATCATTAATAATCTGTCTGTTGTGATATGCGTGTGGACAAGAGGTAAATGTCCGATTATACATAGTATGTCTTAGAACCTTAATTTGAAGTCTTTTGTGATATGCATGAGGTTGAAAATTAATTGTTCGATTATTCTTAGTTTGTGATTGATCATTGACTGATTAACCGGATATGATATGCATGAGGACAAGAGGTGAATGTCCGATTATACATAGTATGTGTAAGATCACCAGCAAAGCAATAAAAAGCCGCCAGGGGCGGCCAGATACGGGTGAATTGAGGTAGAGGACAAAAAAGCCGCCAGGGGCGGCCAGATACGGGTGAATTGAGGTAGAGGACAAAAAAGCCGCCAGGGGCGGCCAGATACGGGTGAATTGAGGTAGAGGACAAAAAAGCCGCCAGGGGCGGCCAGATACGGGTGAATTGAGGTAGAGGACAAAAAAGCCGCCAGGGGCGGCCAGATACGGGTGAATTGAGGTAGAGGACAAAAAAGCCGCCAGGGGCGGCCAGATACGGGTGAATTGAGGTAGAGGGCAAAAAAGCCGCCAGGGGCGGCCAGATACGGGTGAATTGAGGTAGAGGACAAAAAAGCCGCCAGGGGGTAGTTTAAAGTTAGAATGCTAGTTTTGGGGACTAGCGGTGGGGGTTTGAGTCCCCTCTCTCTGATGCCTTAGGGGGTCTTAGTTCCCATCTTTGGCTTACAAGACCAATGCTTTGTCTATTAAGCTACTAAGGCTTAGAGTGGGGCTATCATTTGAGTATTTTATCTTCTAGTTTGGCTGTAATTGGTATGAGGAGGAGGAAAATAGCAAAGTAGAGTATTGAGGCAATTTGTCCGATGATGATGAAGGGGTCCTCTACGGGCTGTCCTCCGATTCACGTGAGGATAATGATATTTGATATAAGGAGTCAAAAGACCCCTTGGGATAGGGGCCGGAAGGTGTTTCCTCGTTGCTTTGATGTATGGAGTATGGGTACGAAGATTAGGATTAGGATTGAAAATAATAAGGCAAGAACGCCTCCTAATTTATTTGGGATTGAGCGTAGGATAGCGTAGGCAAAGAGGAAGTATCACTCGGGTTTAATGTGTGGTGGCGTGACTAAGGGGTTTGCAGGGGTAAAGTTTTCTGGGTCTCCTAGTAAGTTTGGGGAGAAGAGGGCTAGTAGGAGGAGAACGAAGATTAATAATGTTAGGCCTAAAAGGTCTTTATAGGTGTAATAAGGGTGAAATGGGATTTTGTCTGTGTTGGAGTTTAGGCCTGTGGGGTTATTTGATCCTGTTTCGTGGAGGAAAAGGAGGTGAAGTATAGAGGTTCCCATGATAATAAATGGCAGAATAAAATGGAATGAAAAGAATCGGGTGAGTGTTGCGTTGTCTACTGAGAACCCTCCCCAGATTCATTCTACCAAGGTTGTTCCGATATAGGGAATTGCTGAAAGAAGGTTAGTAATGACGGTGGCCCCTCAAAAAGATATCTGGCCCCATGGAAGTACGTAGCCCACAAAGGCTGTTGCCATTACAAGGAGAAGAAGAACGACCCCAATGTTTCAGGTTTCTTTGTATATGTAAGAGCCGTAGTATAAGCCCCGTCCGATATGGAGGTAAATGCAAATAAAGAATATGGAGGCCCCATTGGCGTGCAGGTTTCGGATTAGCCACCCGTATTGTACGTCTCGACAAATGTGTGCGATTGATGAAAATGCTGAAGAGATGTCTGCTGTGTAGTGTATAGCAAGGAATAGGCCAGTTAGGACTTGTGCGATTAGACAAAATCCAAGTAGTGAGCCAAAATTTCATCATGCTGAGATATTTGATGGGGTGGGGAGGTCAATGAATGTGTTGTTTACAATCTTTAGGATTGGGTGAGTTTTTCGTAGGTTGTGGGTCATTAGTTTTTGTAGTTGAATACAACAGTGGTTTTTCGTGCCGCAGGTCTTGGTTAAAGTCCAGGCAAAAATTATGGTTTATTTTATTTTTTTATTATCTTTTTGTTTATTGGGGGGGTTGGTGGCTGTTGCCTCAAACCCATCCCCGCTTTATGGTGCGGTTGGGTTGGTGGTTGCTGCTGCCGTTGGGTGTGGTGTGTTGGTTTGATTGGGTAGTTCTTTTGTTTCTTTGGTCTTATTTTTGATTTATTTAGGGGGAATGTTGGTGGTATTTGCTTATTCTGTAGCGTTGGCGGCTGAGCCCTACCCTGAGACATGGGGGAGCTGGTCTGTTGGGTTGTATGTTGGGGGGTATTTTGTTTTGGTGACGGTGTTGTTTGTGGTATTTGGTGGGGGGTGGGTGGTGGAGGGGTTTGGAGTTGTTGGGGTTGATTGTGTAGGGTTACATTTTGTTCGTGCGGACTTTAGTGGGGTGTCTTTGTTATATTCATGGGGGGGTGGCTGTTTATTAATTTCCGGGTGAGGCTTATTGCTGGCTTTATTTGTTGCGTTAGAGCTGTCACGTGGGTTGGCGCGGGGGGCTTTGCGGGTAATTAGATTAAAATAAAAATGAGCACCGAGGTCATAAATAGGACAAATATGATTAAGTAGGCTTTAATAAGACCTTTGTTGGCAGTAGAAATGCTGTTGACCATGGGGGTGTTGGTTATTGTTAGTATTTTTGGACCAATTTTTTCATACCATAGTTGGTCGTTTAGGTGTGAGGCAAGGTTTTGTCCTTGTATGAGTGAAATGTTTGGGTGGGTTCGGTGAATGATTATGTTGAAGAATCCTAGTTGGTTTGAGAAGTTGTTTAACTTATTATGTTTTGGAGTCAAGAGTGTTGTTGTTTGGGTGGCTAGTTCTAAAGCATATAAAAGGCCTAAGATTGTTACGAGTAATGCGGACAGTTTTATGTTTGTTGATATGGTTAATGCTGTTGTTTTGATTGGAAGAACAGAGGAGATAAGGAGTAAGCCAGTTAAAATGCTTCCTGTTGCGAGGCGAACAAGGGGGTTGGTTAGGGTTTTATTGTTTTCGGAAATGATGACAAGAGTGTTCCCTCGGGAGGTGTTTATTTGTACGTAGAAGATTAGTCGTAGGCTGTAGGCGGCCGTTAGGGCCGTTGCTGTGAGAGTTAGTATTAGGGCTCAGGCGTTAAGGTAGGAGGTATTTATTGTTTCGATGATGGTGTCTTTTGAGAAAAAGCCGGATAGAAAGGGGGTTCCTATTAGGGCAAGGCTGCCGATGGTTAGGCAGGAGGTGGTAACGGGTATTGCTTTGTTAATGCCTCCTATCTTTCGGATGTCCTGTTCGTCTGATAAATTATGAATGATCGACCCAGAACAGAGGAATAACATGGCTTTAAAGAATGCGTGGGTTGAAATATGAAAGAAGGCTAGTTGTGGTTGGTTTAATCCTACGGTGACCATTATCAACCCAAGCTGGCTTGAGGTTGAGAAGGCGATGATTTTTTTAATATCGTTTTGTGTGAGGGCACAAATTGCTGTGAATAAGGTTGTTATTGCACCTAGACAAAGGCAGGTGGATAGGGCTGTTGTGTTTGTTTCTAATAGGGGGTGGAGGCGAATTAGTAGGAATACACCTGCCACAACCATTGTGCTGGAGTGGAGTAAGGCAGAGACGGGAGTAGGACCTTCTATGGCTGCTGGTAATCATGGGTGAAGGCCAAATTGGGCAGACTTTCCTGCGGCAGCTAAGATTAAACCCAAGAGGGGGACAAGGGTGACTGAGTTTGGGTTAGTAAATAGTTGATGAAATTCTCAGGTGGTTGTGTTTATAGCAAGTCAGGCTATTGTTAGGATAAGGCCAATATCCCCAACTCGGTTATAAATGACTGCCTGTAGGGCGGATGAGTTTGCGTCGGAACGTGAGAATCATCACCCGATTAATAGAAAGGATATAATTCCAACCCCCTCCCACCCAATAAAAAGCTGGAAGATATTATTTGCGGTAACAAGAATTAATATAGCTAGTAAGAATAGGAGAAGATACTTAAAAAATCGGTTGATAAAGGGGTCTGAGGTCATATATCATGCGGCAAACTCCAAGATGGATCATGTGACAAAGAGTGCGATGGGTAAAAATGTAATTGCGTAGGTGTCTAGCATGAAGCTAATGTTGATGCTAAAATTAGAGATGTTGATTCAGTGGATGTTTGTAGTTGTGAATTCTAGTCCATAGTTAATGAAGATAAACAGGGGGATTATGCTGGTAAAAAATGCTGTTTGCACAGCTACCTTTACATGGGAGAGGTGTCATTGGTTTTGTAGAGGGTATAGGGTTATTGTGATGGGAATTATTAGGAATAGAAAGGTAGCGGCTATGGTGGTGTGGGGGATGTTGTGCATGTACTTTTACTTGGAATTGCACCAAGAATTTTGGCTCCTAAGACCAATGGATTAAACTCTGATCCTTTAAAAGTGAGGAGTCTGGGGGGTTAATCCCAGGACGCAGAGTTAGCAGTTCTTTGTATACAATACCCCTCGGTCATTAAGAAGGTTTGAACTTCTATTTTTAGATCCACATTCTAATGTTTTTGTTAAACTATGACAACAAGGAAGGGGGCCTATGATTAGTTCGGGTTTTATTATAAGTATAAGTATCGGGAGGATGTGTAGGACCAGTAGCAGGTGTTCTCGGGTGTATGTCGGGTTTGTTTGGATAGCGTGTTGTGGGAGCTTTCCTCGTTGGGTTGTTAAAAATATATGAAGTGAGTAGGTGGCTGTTAAGAGAGTGCCTACTCCTGTTATGAGGATTGTTAGGGGGGACCAGTTGAATAATGATGTTATGATTAGAAGTTCGCCTGTGAGATTAATTGTGGGGGGGAGGGCCATATTTATTAAGTTAGCTATAAGCCACCAGGATATTGTTAGAGGAAGAATAAGTTGCAGGCCGCGGGCTAGAAGGAGTGTTCGGCTATGGGTGCGTTCATAGTTTGTGTTTGCTAGACAAAATAGTATTGATGAGGTAAGGCCGTGGGCAATTATCAGTAAAATTGCTCCTGTTAGGCTTCATGGGGTTTGAATCAAAGCGGCTGCAATTACGAGGCCTATGTGGCTTACTGATGAGTAAGCGATTAAAGATTTTAAGTCAGTTTGTCGTAGGCAGATTGAGCTGGTTATGATGATGCCTCAAATGGCTAGAATAATAAAGGGGTAGTATAGTTTTGTTGAGAGTGGGTTTAGTAGGGGGGTGATTCGAATGATACCGTAGCCTCCGAGTTTCAGTAAAATTGCAGCCAGAACCATTGAGCCAGCGATAGGGGCTTCCACATGGGCTTTTGGGAGTCAGAGGTGGAGGCCATATAAAGGCATTTTCACTAGGAAGGCGATTAAGCAGGCAAGTCATAGTATGTTATTTGTTCATGAGTGGGGGGTTTCTGGTTGAATTAGGTTTATTATTACTATTGAAATGTTGGAGTATTTAGTGTTTAAAAATAGAATAGCAACTAATAGGGGGAGAGATCCAGCAAGTGTGTAAAATAGAAAGTATGTCCCTGCGGAAAGTCGCTCGGCTTGGTTTCCCCATCGTGTAATAACAATGAGGGTGGGAATTAATGTTGTTTCGAATATAATGTAAAATAGGGTGAATTCGGTTGCGGAGAATGTTAATAATAGGGCAACTTGTAGGGTTGTAATGACTACTAAAAAGTTTCGTTTTCGAGCAAGAGGTTCGTGTTGGAGGTGGTTTTGGCTAGCTAGGGCTATTAGTGGGAGAAGTCAGCAGGAAAGGATTATTAATGGGGCGGAAATTGAGTCAATGTTTAGGTAGGAAGAGGAGAATATTATGCTAGGGTTTAGAGGATACTTAAATCAGACTAGACTTATTAGTGCAAGTAGTATTGAGTAGGAGGTGTATATTGTGAAAAGGATGTTTTGTTTTGATAGAAGGGCTGTTGGAATTAATATAAGGGTAGGTAAAAGAATTTTTAGCATTGTAAGAGGTTTAGGTTTTTAAGATGGTCCGAGCCATGTGTTCGAGAGGTTGCCACTAATAAGGCGAGGCCAGTTCCTGCTTCACAGGCAGAAAAAGCAAGGAGGAGAATGGGAGAAATGTTTGTGGAGGGGAGTTGTAGTGTAGATGAGAATGCTGTAAGTGCTATAAAGAGGGCTAATATTATGGCTTCGATACAGAGTAGTGCGGAAACTAAGTGTGTTCGGTGTAGGGCCAACCCTAAAATTCCGAGTACGAAGGCAGAGGAAAAGGTAAAATATGTTGTCATATGGCAGTCCAGGGTTAAAACCTGGGGCTACTAAGTCGAAATTAGTTGTTTTATTTATACTAACTGCCTACTCTGCCCACTCTAGCCCCCCTGCTAATCATTCGTAAATTAAGCCTAGTGTTAGAAGAATAATGATTGCGGATATTCAGATTAAAGTGGTTGTTGGTTGTATAAGGTTTATGGCTCATGGGATCGGAAGGAGTAGCGCAATTTCTAGGTCGAATAGAAGAAATAGGATTGCAACTAGGAAGAATCGAAGCGAGAATGGTAGACGGGCGGTTCCTAATGGGTCGAAGCCGCATTCATATGGGGAGAGTTTTTCTGTGTCTGGTGATATTTGTGGTAATCAAAAGCTAATAGTAATTAAGATAACTATAAGGGTTGTTGTAATTAAGAATATGGTTGTTATATTCATTACTCTTTCTTAAGGTTTTATTAAGGCTTAGTGATTGGAAATCACTTGTACTGGTTGATACTAAAAGAGCAAGAGCCTCATCAGTAAATTGAGATGTAAAGGAACAGTCATACAACGTCTACGAAATGTCAGTATCATGCGGCGGCTTCAAATCCGAAGTGGTGGTTTGTTGTGAAGTGATATATGATCTGTCGTAGTAAGCAAACAATTAAAAAAGTTGATCCAATAATTACGTGGAGGCCATGGAAGCCTGTTGCCACAAAGAATGTTGACCCGTAAACGCTATCTGAAATAGCGAAAGGGGCTTCATAGTATTCTATGGCTTGGAGGGCGGTGAAGTAAAGGCCCAAGGCAATGGTTAGTGTAAGGGCTTGAATTGCTTCTTTTCGATTATTTTCTATAATAGAATGGTGGGCTCATGTTACGGTAACACCAGAGGCTAGGAGTACAGCTGTGTTTAGAAGGGGTACTTCAAATGGGTTTAATGGGTGAATTCCGCTAGGGGGTCAACAGCCCCCAAGCTCCGGGGTTGGGGCCAGGCTTGAGTGGTAGAAAGCTCAGAAAAAGCCGATAAAAAAGAAGACCTCTGATGTAATAAAAAGGATTATCCCGTATCGGAGGCCTTTTTGTACAGGGACCGTGTGGTGGCCTTGAAAGGTTCCCTCACGGGTGATATCTCGCCACCATTGTAGTATTGTTAGAAGGAGGATAATTAGGCCGATATTCATTAATA